>NW_026044117.1:0-172637 GCF_937001465.1 Orcinus orca | reverse complement strand
TATGCTGCTACGGGCCTGATGACATAGATTTCATTGCTGAGTGATATTGCATTGTACGTAAGTACCACAACTTCTTTATCCATTTTACACTTTCTGCGATATTGAACTTGTCCCGTAAACGAGGTTCTTGTAAACAGAGCCGTCCCAAACTTTGGGGTGGCTGTGTCTTTTTGATTTTAATTTCCCTAAGCTATAGGGCCATAAGTGGAAGTGCCCTAGGCTCTGTTGCTTTGTTATTTAGATGTTTCAGGAAACACCATACACTTCTCCCGAGTGGCTGTTGGCAATATACATCCCGCCCATCAGCAAAACGAGGCTCCCAGTTCTCCATGGCCTGTCCTGCCTTTCTGGATTTTACACTTTTTTCAGATGGCCCTTTTGACCGGGGGGGAAGTGAGACTTCATTGTAGTGCAGATTTCCTTTGCAAGCTTGCTTGGTTGGCCAAAAAGGGCGTATGCGTTTTTTCCTTAACATATTCTGGAAAAAACGCATACGCCCTTTTTGGCCAAGTGCTTCATTGTCGACGTTCTGCCTCTTTTCCTATGCTTTAAATGCAATTCCAGTCTACCTCCTGAAATCGGTTTCCTGCAATTCTGCCCCGCTTTCAAGTCCTCTTGGCAGCCTTACTTCAGTATATTTTTGGACGATAGCTGTCATTTATAACTCTGCAGGTTTGTGAATTACAGTGCCCCTGAGCTCCTTTCTTCAACTCGCTTTATTGTGAGCTGGCCGCAACACCGCAGGATTGCTTCAGGCCCTAATCTGGTTCCGGCACGGCACGCTGAGCCTTTGGTTATTTACTCTTCCTGGTGGGAAATGAGAGTTAAATTTGCCCGTCCCGACACCTCCAGCTAGTCTCTCATTGGTTCTCCCTATTCCTGTTCATCTTCCACAGAAATTGCAAACTGGGCCAAACAGGAGGTTAAAGGCACTGACTCTCCAAGTCGGGAGAGTGTTAGTAAAGCGTCTGGAATGTTGCACCCGAGTACCAGGGGACGAGAACTGAGACATATTGGAACACGTCTCCCGATCACACGGTTGATCATACTCTGGGTTCCACATGCATGATTTAGCTGAAGGAAGAATCCCTTAAACCTGGAAAGTTGAGACCCATGGAATGGGTACCATGCAATATGACTTCAAAGGGTCTTCATTTGCTCACCGAACCTCTCCAATCCTATCACTGCTTCGTTTATGCACCTGTACACATGCTTGATTCTCTTTCAGAGACATAGCGATCTATAGGTTTTAAGATACTAGTCAGGTACATTCTTAGGCGTTTAATATGGGGTTTCAGTCCATTTCGTTGAGCAAGGAGTAGCTCTTGTCTATTATATATTTGGCTTAAGGAAATTTATCTGTGCTCATTTCAATCTCTGGTTTTATAGAGCACCCCAACTCACCTTTCCCCTTAAACAAGCATAAGTTGGTTTTCTAAATTTGAGACCCTGTTCTCTTTTGTAATCCAGTTCCTGTGTAGCCAAGTTTACATTCCGTGTATTAGTGATATCTTATGATGTTTCTTTTTCTGTGTGACTTATTTCATTTAGAATCATCATACCTGAATCCACTCATTATGCTGCTACGGGCCTAATGACATAGATTTCATTGCTGAGTGATATTGCATTGTACGTAAGTACCACAACTTCTTTATCCATTTTTCACGTTCTGCGATATTGAACTTGTCCCATAAACGAGTTTCTTGTAAACAGAGCCCTCCCAAACTTAGGGGTGGCTGTGTCTTTTTGATTTTAATTTCCCTAAGCTATAGGACCATAAGTGGAAGTGCCCTAGGCTCTGTTGCTTTGTTTTTTAGATGTTTCATGAAACACCATACACTTCTCTCGAGTGGCTGTTGGCAATATACATCCCGCCCATCAGCATAACAAGGCTCCCAGTTCTCCATGGCCTGTCCTGCTTTTCTGGATTTTACACTTTTTTCAGATGGCCCTTTTGACCGGGGGGAAGTGAGACTTCATTGTAGTGCAGATTTCCTTTGCAAGCTTGCTTGGTTGGCCAAAAAGGGCGTATGCGTTTTTTCCTGAATATATTCAGGAAAAAACGCATACGCCGTTTTTGGCCAAGTGCATCATTGTCGACGTTCTGCCTCTTTTCCTATGCTTTAAATGCAATTCCAGTCTACCTCCTGAAATCGGTTTCCTGCAATTCTGCCCCGCTTTCAAGTCCTCTTGGCAGCCTTACTTCAGTATATTTTTGGACGATAGCTGTCATTTATAACTCTGCAGCTTTGTGAATTACAGTGCCCCTGAGCTCCTTTCTTCACCTCGCTTTCTTGTGAGCTGGCCGCAACACCGCAGGATTGCTTCAGGCCCTAATCTTGTTCTGGCACGGCCCGCTGAGCATTTGGTTAATTCCTCTTCCTGCTGGGAAATGAGAGTTAAATTTGCCCGTCCACACACCTCCAGCTAGTCTCTCATTGGTTCTCCCTATTCCTGTTCACCTTCCGCAGAAATTGCAAACTGGGCCAAACAGGAGGTTAAAGGCACTGACTCTCCATGTCGGGAGAGTGTTAGTAAAGCGTCTGGAATGTTGCACCCGAGTACCAGGGGACGAGAACTGAGACATATTGGAACACGTCTCCTGATCACACGGTTGATCATACTCTGGGTTCCACATGCATGCTTTAGCTGAAGGAAGAATCCCTTAAACGTGGAGAGTTGAGACCCGTGGAATGGGTACCATGCAATATGACTTCAAAGGGTCTTCATTTGCTCACCGAACCTCTCCAATCCTATCACTGCTGCGTTTATGCCCCTGTACACACACTTGATTCTCTTTTGGAGACATAGCAATCCATAGGTTTTAAGATTCTTTCTAGTCAGCTACATTCTTAGGCGTTTAATATGGGGTGTTGAGTCCATTTCGTTGAGCAAGGAGTAGCTCTTGTCTATTCCATATTTGGCTTCAGGAACTTTATCTGTGCTCATTTCAATCTCTGGTTTTATGCAGCACCCCAACTCACCTTTCCCCTTAAGCAAGCATAAGTTGGTTTTCTAAATTTGAGACCCTGTTCTGTTATGTAATCCAGTTCCTGTGTAGCCAAGTTTACATTCCCTGTATTAGTGATATCTTATGATGTTTCTTTTTCTGTGTGACTTATTTCAGTTAGAATCATCATACCTGAATCCACTCATTATGCTGCTACGGGCCTGATGACATAGATTTCATTGCTGAGTGATATTGCATTGTACGTAAGTACCACAACTTGCTTTATCCATTTTTCACTTTCTGCGATATTGAACTTGTCCCGTAATTGAGGTTCTTGTAAGCAGAGCCGTCCCAAACTTTGGGGTGGCTGTGTCTTTTTGATTTTAATTTCCCTAAGCTATAGGACCATAAGTGGAAGTGCCCTAGGCTTTGTTGCTTTGTTTCTTAGATGTTTCAGGAAACACAATACACTTCTCCCAAGTGGCTGTTGGCAATTTACATACCGCCCATCAGCATAACAAGGCACCCAGTTCTCCATGGCCTGTCCTGCCTTTCTGGATTTTACACTTTTTTCAGTTGGCCCTTTTGACTGGGGGGAAGTGAGACTTCATTGTAGTGCAGATTTCCTTTGCATGCTTGCTTGGTTGGCCAAAAAGGGCGTATGCGTTTTTTCCTGAATATATTCAGGAAAAAACGCATACGCACATTTTGGCCAAGTGCATCATTGTCGACGTTCTGCCTCTTTTCCTATGCTTTAAATGCAATTCCAGTCTACCTCCTGAAATCGGTTTCCTGCAATTCTGCCCCGCATTCAAGTCCTCTTGGCAGCCTTACTTCAGTATATTTTTGGACGATAGCTGTCATTTATAACTCTGCAGGTTTGTGAATTACAGTGCCCCTGAGCTCCTTTCTTCAACTCGCTTTCTTGTGAGCTGGCCGCAACACCGCAGGATTGCTTCAGGCCCTAATCTGGTTCCGGCACGGCACGCTGAGCCTTTGGTTAATTCCTCTTCCTGGTGGGAAATGAGAGTTCAATTTGCCCGTCCAGACACCTCCAGCTAGTCTCTCATTGTTTCTCGCTATTCCTGTTCATCTTCCGCAGAAATTGCAAACTGGGCTAAACAGGAGGTTAAAGGCACTGACTCTCCAAGTCGGGAGAGTGTTAGTAAAGCATCTGGAATGTTGCACCCGAGTACCAGGGGACGAGAACTGAGACATATTTGAACACGTAACCCAATCACACAGTTGATCATACTCTGGGTTCCACATGCATGCTTTAGCTGAAGGAAGAATCCCTTAAACGTGGAGAGTTGAGACCCGTGGAATGGGTACCATGCAATATGACTTCAAAGGGTCTTCATTTGCTCAGCGAACCTCTCCAATCCTATCACTGCTGCGTTTATGCCCCTGTACACACGCTTGATTCTCTTTTGGAGACATAGCAATCCATAGGTTTTAAGATACTTACTAGTCAGCTACATTCTTAGGCGTTTAATATGGGGTGTTGAGTCCATTTCGTTGAGCAAGGAGTAGCTCTAGTCTATTACATATTTGGCTTCAGGAACTTTATCTGTGCTCATTTCAATCTCTGGTTTTATGCAGCACCCCAACTCACCTTTCCCCTTAAGCAAGCATAAGTTGGTTTTCTAAATTTAAGACCATGTTCTGTTTTGTAATCCAGTTCCTGTGTAGCCAAGTTTACATTCCGTGTATTAGTGATATCTTATGATGTTTCTTTTTCTGTGTGACTTATTTCAGTTAGAATCATCATACCTGAATCCACTCATTATGCTGCTACGGGCCTGATGACATAGATTTCATTGTTGAGTGATATTGCATTGTACGTAAGTACCACATCTTCCTTATCCATTTTTCACTTTCTGCGATATTGAACTTGTACCGTAAACGAGGTTCTTGTAAACAGAGCCGTCCCAAACTTTGGGGTGGCTGTGTCTTTTTGATTTTAATTTCATTAAGCTATAGGACCATAAGTGGAAGTGCCCTAGGCTCTGTTGCTTTGTTTCTCAGATGTTTCAGGAAACACCATACACTTCTCCCGAGTGGCTGTTGGCAATTTACATCCTGCCCATCAGCATAACAAGCCTCCCAGTTCTCCATGGCCTGTCATGCTTTTCTGGATTTTACACTTTTTTCAGATGGCCCTTTTGACTGGGGGGAAGTGAGACTTCATTGTAGTGCAGATTTCCTTTGCAAGCTTGCTTGGTTGGCCAAAAAGAGCGTATGCGTTTTTTCCTGAATATATTCAGGAAAAAACGCATACGCCCTTTTTGGCCAAGTGCTTCATTGTCGACGTTCTGCCTCTTTTCCTATGCTATAAATGCAATTCCAGTCTACCTCCTGAAATCGGTTTCTTGCAATTCTGCCCCGCTTTCAAGTTCTCTTGGCAGCCTTACTTCAGTATATTTTTGGACGATAGCTGTCATTTATAACTCTGCAGGTTTGTGAATTACAGTGCCCCTGAGCTCCTTTCTTCAACTCGCTTTCTTGTGAGCTGGCCGCAACACCACAGGATTGCTTCAGGCCCTAATCTTGTTCTGGCACGGCCCGCTGAGCCTTTGGTTAATTCCTCTTCCTGGTGGGAAATGAGAGTTCAATTTGCCCGTCCAGACACCTCCAGCTAGTCTGTCATCGGTTCTCCCTATTCCTGTTCATCTTCCGCAGAAATTGGAAACTGGACCAAACAGGAGGTTAAAGGCACTGACTCTCCAAGTTGGGAGAGTGTTAGTAAAGAGTCTGGAATGTTGCACCCGAGTACCAGGGGACGAGAACTGAGACATATTGGAACACGTCTCCCGATCACACGGTTGATCATACTCTGGGTTCCACATGAATGCTTTAGCTGAAGGAAGAATCCCTTAAACCTGGAGAGTTGAGACCTGTGGAATGGGTACCATGCAATATGATTTCAAATGGTCTTCATTTGCTCACCAAACCTCTCCAATCCTATCACTGCTGCGTTTAAGTCCCTGTACACACGCTTGATTCTCTTTTGGAGACATAGCGATCCATAGGTTTTAAGATACTTAATAGTCAGCTACATTCTTAGGCGTTTAATATGGGGTGTTGAGTCCATTTCGTTGAGCAAGGAGTAGCTCTTGTCTATTACATATTTGGCTTCAGGAACTTTATCTGTGCTCATTTCAATCTCTGGTTTTATGCAGCACCCCAACTCACCTTTCCCCTTAAGAAAGCATAAGTTGGTTTTCTAAATTTAAGACCATGTTCTGTTTTGTAATCCAGTTCCTTTGTAGCCAAGTTTACATTCCGTGTATTAGGGATATCTTATGATGTTTCTTTTTCTGTGTGACTTATTTCAGTTAGAATCATCATACCTGAATCCACTCATTATGCTGCTACGGGCCTGATGACATAGATTTCATTGTTGAGTGATATTGCATTGTACGTAAGTACCACAACTTCTTTATCCATTTTTCACTTTCTGCGATATTGAACTAGTCCCGTAAACGAGTTTCTTCTAAACAGAGCTGTCCCAAACTTAGGGGTGGCTGTGTCTTTTTGATTTTAATTTCCCTAAGCTATAGGGCCATAAGTGGAAGTGCCCTAGGCTCTGTTGCTTTGTTTTTTAGATGTTTCAGGAAACACCATACACTTCTCCCGAGTGGCTGTTGGCAATATACATCCCGCCCATCAGCAAAACAGGGCTCCCAGTTCTCCATGGCCTGTCCTGCCTTTCTGGATTTTACACTTTTTTCAGAAGGCCCTTTTGACCGGGGGGAAGTGAGACTTCATTGTAGTGCAGATTTCCTTTGCAAGCTTGCTTGGTTGGCCAAAAAGTGCGTATGCGTTTTTTCCTGTATATATTCAGGAAAAAACGCATATGCACATTTTGGCCAAGTGCATCATTGTCGACGTTCTGCCTCTTTTCCTATGCTTTAAATGCAATTCCAGTCTACCTCCTGAAATCGGTTTCCTGCAATTCTGCCCCGCTTTCAAGTCGTCTTGGCAGCCTTACTTCAGTATATTTTTGGACGATAGCTGTCATTTATAACTCTGCAGGTTTGTGAATTACAGTGCCCCTGAGCTCCTTTCTTCAACTCGCTTTCTTGTGAGCTGGCCGCAACACCGCAGGATTGCTTCAGGCCCTAATCTGGTTCCGGCACGGCACGCTGAGCCTTTGGTTAATTCCTCTTCCTAGTGGGAAATGAGAGTTAAATTTGCCCGTCCAGACACCTCCAGCTAGTCTCTCATTGTTTCTCGCTATTCCTGTTCATCTTCCACAGAAATTGCAAACTGGGCCAAACAGGGGGTTAAAGGCACTGACTCTCCAAGTCGGGAGAGTGTTAGTAAAGCGTCTGGAATGTTGCACCCGAGTACCAGGGAACGAGAACTGAGACATATTGGAACATGTCTGCCGATCACACGGTTGATCATACTCTGGGTTCCACATGCATGTTTTAGCTGAAGGAAGAATCCCTTAAACGTGGAGAGTTGAGACCCGTGGAATGGGTACCATGCAATGTGACTTCAAAGGGTCTTCATTTGCTCACTGAACCTCTCTAATCCTATCACTGCTGCGTTTATGCCCCTGTACACACGCTTCATTCTCTTTTGGAGACATAGCAATCCATAGGTTTTAAGATACTTTCTAGTCAGCTACATTCTTAGGCGTTTAATATGTGGTGTTGAGTCCATTTCGTTGAGCAAGGAGTAGCTCTTGTCTATTACATATTTGGCTTAAGGAACTTTCTCTGTGCTCATTTCAATCTCTGGTTTTATCCAGCACCCCAACTCACCTTTCCCCTTAAGCAAGCATAAGTTGGTTTTCTAAATTTGAGACCCTGTTCTGTTTTTTAATCCAGTTCCTGTGTAGCCAAGTTTACATTCCGTGTATTAGTGATATCTTATGATGTTTCTTTTTCTTGTGACTTACTTCAGATAGAATCATCATACCTGAACCCACTCATTATGCTGTTACGGGCCTGATGACATAGATTTCATTGCTGAGTGATATTGCATTGTACGTAAGTACCACAACTGCTTTATCCATTTTTCACTTTCTGCGATATTGAACTTGTCCCGTAAACGAGTTTCTTGTAAACAGAGCCGTCCCAAACTTTGGGGTGGCTGTGTCTTTTTGATTTTAATTTCCCTAAGCTATAGGGCCATAAGTGGAAGTGCCCTAGGCTCTGTTGCTTTGTTTTTTAGATGTTTCAGGAAACACCATACACTTCTCCGGAGTGGCTGTTGGTAATTTACATCCCGCCGATCAGCATAACAAGGCTCCCAGTTCTCCATGGCCTGTCCTGCCTTTTTGGATTTTACACTTTTTTCAGATGGCCCTTTTGACCGGGGGGAAGTGAGACTTCATTGTAGTGCAGATTTCCTTTGCAAGCTTGCTTGGTTGGCCAAAAAGGGCGTATGCGTTTTTTCCTGAATATATTCTGGAAAAAACGCATACGCCCTTTTTGGCCAAGTGCATCATTGTCGACTTTCTGCCTCTTTTCCTATGCTTTAAATGCAATTCCAGTCTACCTCCTGAAATCGGTTTCCTGCAATTCTGCCCCGCTTTCAAGTCGTCTTGGCAGCCTTACTTCAGTATATTTTTGGACGATAGCTGTCATTTATAACTCTGCAGGTTTGTGAATTACAGTGCCCCTGAGCTCCTTTCTTCAACTCGCTTTCTTGTGAGCTGGCCGCAACACCGCAGGATTGCTTCAGGCCCTAATCTGGTTCCGGCACGGCAGGCTAAGCCTTTGGTTAATTCCTCTTCCTGGTGGGAAATGAGAGTTAAATTTGCCCGTTCAGACACCTCCAGCTAGTCTCTCATTGGTTCTCCCTATTCCTGTTCATCTTCCGCAGATATTGCAAACTGGGCCAAACAGGAGGTTAAAGGCACTGACTCTCCAAGTCGGGAGAGTGTTAGTAAAGCGTCTGGAATGTTGCACCCGAGTACCAGGGGATGCAAACTGAGACATATTGGAACACGTCTCCGGATCACACGGTTGATCATACTCTGGGTTCCACATGCATGTTTTAGCTGAAGGAAGAATCCCTTAAACCTGGAGAGTTGAGACCTGTGGAATGGGTACCATGCAATATGACTTCAAAGGGTCTTCATTTGCTCACCGAACCTCTCCAATCCTATCACTGCTGCGTGTATGCCCCTGTACTCATGCTTGATTCTCTTTCGGAGACATAGCGATCCATAGGTTTTAAGATACTTACTAGTCAGGTACATTCTTAGGCGTTTAGTATGGGGTGTTGTGTCCATTTCATTGAGCAAGGAGTACCTCTTGTCTATTACATATTTGGCTTAAGGGACTTTATCTGTGCTCATTTCAATCTCTGGTTTTATGCAGCACCCCAACTCACCTTTCCCCTTAAGCAAGCATAAGTTGGTTTTCTAAATTTGAGACCCTGTTCTGTTTTGTAATCCAATTCCTGTGTAGCCAAGTTTACATTCCGTGTATTAGTGATATCTTATGATGTTTCTTTTTCTTGTGACTTATTTCAGTTAGAATCATCATACCTGAATCCACTCATTATGCTGCTACGGGCCTGATGACATAGATTTCATTGCTGAGTGATATTGCATTGTACGTAAGTACCACAATTTCTTTATCCATTTTTCACTTTCTGCGATATTGAACTTGTACCGTAAACGAGGTTCTTGTAAACAGAGCCGTCCCAAACTTTGGAGTGGCTGTGTCTTTTTGATTTTAATTTCCCTAAGCTATAGGACCATAAGTGGAAGTGCCTTAGGCTCTGTTGCTTTGTTTCTTAGATGTTTCAGGAAACACCATACACTTCTCCCGAGTGGCTGTTGGCAATTTACATCCCGCCCATCAGCATAACAAGGCTCCCAGTTCTCCATGGCCTGTCCTGCCTTTCTGGATTTTACACTTTTTTCAGATGGCCCTTTTGACCGGGGGGAAGTGAGACTTCATTGTAGTGCAGATTTCCTTTGCAAGCTTGCTTGGTTGGCCAAAAAGGGCGTATGAGTTTTTTCCTGAATATATTCAGGAAAAAACGGATACGCCCTTTTTGGCCAAGTGCATCATTGTCGACGTTCTGCCTCTTTTCCTATGCTTTAAGTGCAATTCCAGTCTACCTCCTGAAATCGGTTTCCTGCAATTCTGCCCCGCTTTCAAGTCGTCTTGGCAGCCTTACTTCAGTATATTTTTGGACGATAGCTGTCATTTATAACTCTGCAGGTTTGTGAATTACAGTGCCCCTGAGCTCCTTTCTTCAACTCGCTTTCTTGTGAGCTGGCCGCAACATCGCAGGATTGCTTCTGGCCCTAATCTTGTTCTGGCACGGCCCGCTGAGCCTATGGTTAATTCCTCTTCCTGGTGGGAAATGAGAGTTAAATTTGCCCGTCCAGACACCTCCAGCTAGTCTCTCATTGGTTCTCCCTATTGCTGTTCATCTTCCACAGAAATTGCAAACTGGGCCAAACAGGAGGTTAAAGGCACTGACTCTCCAAGTCGGGAGAGTGTTAGTAAAGCGTCTGGAATGTTGCACTCGAGTACCAGGGGACGAGAACTGAGACATATTGGAACACGTCTCCCGATCACACGTTTGATCATACTCTGGGTTCCACATGCATGCTTTAGCTGAAGGAAGAATGCTTAAACGTGGAGAGTTGAGACCCGTGGAATGGGTACCATGCAATATGACTTCAAAGGGTCTTCATTTGCTCACCGAACCTCTCCAATCCTATCACTGCTGCTTTTATGCCCCTGTACACACACTTGATTCTCTTTTGGAGACATAGCAATCCATAGGTTTTAAGATACTTTCTAGTCAGCTACATTCTTAGGCGTTTAATATGGGGTGTTGAGTCCATTTCGTTGAGCAAGGAGTAGCTCTTGTCTATTACATATTTGGCTTAAGGAACTTTATCTGTGCTCATTTCAATCTCTGGTTTTATCCAGCACCCCAACTCACCTTTCCCCTTAAGCAAGCATAAGTTGGTTTTCTAAATTTGAGACCCTGTTCTCTTTTGTAATCCAGTTCCTGTGCAGACAAGTTTACATTCCGTGTATTAATGATATCTTATGATGTTTCTTTTTCTTGTGACTTATTTCAGATAGAATCATCATACCTGAATCCACTCATTATGCTGCTACGGGCCTGATGACATAGATTTCATTGCTGAGTAATATTGCATTGTACGTAAGTCCCACAACTGCTTTATCCATTTTTCACTTTCTGCGATATTGAACTTGTCCCGTAAACGAGTTTCTTGTAAACAGAGCCATCCCAAACTTTGGGGTGGCTGTGTCTTTTTGATTTTAATTTCCCTAAGCTATAGGGCCATAAGTGGAAGTGCCCTAGGCTCTGTTGCTTTGTTTTTTAGATGTTTCAGGAAACAGCATACACTTCTCCCAAGTGGCTGTTGGCAATTTACATCCCGCCCATCAGCATAACAAGGCTCCCAGTTCTCCATGGCCTGTCCTGCCTTTCTGGATTTTACACTTTTTTCAGATCGCCCTTTTTACCGGGGGGAAGTGAGACTTCATTGTAGTGCAGATTTCCTTTGCAAGCTTGCTTGGTTGGCCAAAAAGGGCGTATGCGTTTTTCCCTGAATATATTCAGGAAAAAACGCATACGCCCTTTTTGGCCAAGTGCATCATTGTCGACGTTCTGCCTCTTTTCCTATGCTTTAAATGCAATTCCAGTCTACCTCCTGAAATCGGTTTCCTGCAATTCTGTCCCGCTTTCAAGTCCTCTTGGCAGCCTTACTTCAGTATATTTTTGGACGATAGCTGTCATTTATAACTCTGCAGGTTTGTGAATTACAGTGTCCCTGAGCTCCTTTCTTCAACTCGCTTTCTTGTGAGCTGGCCACAACACCGCTGGATTGCTTCAGGCCCTAATCTGGTTCTAGCACGGCACGCTGAGCCTTTGGTTAATTCCTCTTCCTGGTGGGAAATGAGAGTTAAATTTGCCCGTCCAGACACCTCCAGCTAGTCTCTCATTGGTTCTCCCTATTCCTGTTCATCTTCCGCAGAAATTGAAAACTGGGCCAAACAGGAGGTTAAAGGCACTGACTGTCCATGTCGGGAGAGTGTTAGTAAAGTGTCTGGAATGTTGCACCGAGTCCCAGGGGATGAGAACTGAGACATATTGGAACACGTCTCCCTATCACACGGTTGATCATACTCTGGGTTCCACATGCATGCTTTAGCTGAAGGAAGAATCCCTTAAACCTGGAGAGTTGAGACCCGTGGAATGGGTACCATGCAATATGACTTCAAAGGGTCTTCATTTGCTCACCGAACCTCTCCAATCCTATCACTGCTGCGTTTACGCCCATGTACACACGCTTGATTCTCTTTCGGAGACATAGCGATCCATAGGTTTTAAGATACTTTATAGTCAGGTACATTCTTAGGCGTTCAATATGGGGTTTCAGTCCGTTTCGTTGAGCAAGGAGTAGCTCTTGTCTATTCCATATTTGGCTTAAGGAAGTTTATCTGTGCTCATTTCAATCTCTGGTTTTATGCAGCACCCCAACTCACCTTTCCCCTTAAGCAAGAATAAGTTGGTTTTCTAAATTTGAGACCCTGTTCTGTTTTGTAATCCAGTTCCTGTGTAGCCAAGTTTACATTCCGTGTATTAGTGATATCTTATGATGTTTCTTTTTCTTGTGACTTATTTCAGATAGAATCATCATACCTGAATCCACTCATTATGCTGCTACGGGCCTGATGACATAGATTTCATTGCTGAGTGATATTGCATTGTACGAAAGTACCACAACTGCTTTATGCATTTTTCACTTTCTGCGATATTGAACTTGTCCCGTAAACGAGTTTCTTGTAAACAGAGCCGTCCCAAACTTAGGGGTGGCTGTGTCTTTTTGATTTTAATATCCCTAAGCTATAGGGCCATAAGTGGAAGTGCCCTAGGCTCTGTTGCTTTGTTTGTTAGATGTTTCAGGAAACACCATACACTTCTCCCGAGTGGCTGTTGGCAATTTACATCCCGCCCATCAGCATAACAAGGCTCCCAGTTCTCCATGGCCTGTCCTGCCTTTCTGGATTTTACACTTTTTTCAGATGGCCCTTTTGACCTTGGGGGAATGAGACTTCATTGTAGTGCAGATTTCCTTTGCAAGCTTGCTTGGTTGGCCAAAAAGGGCGTATGCGTTTTTTTCTGAATATATTCAGGAAAAAACGCATACGCCCTTTTTGGCCAAGTGCATCATTGTCGACGTTCTGCCTCTTTTCCTATGCTTTAAATGCAATTCCAGTCTACCTCCTGAAATCGGTTTCCTGCAATTCTGCCCCGCTTTCAAGTCCTCTTGGCAGCCTTACTTCAGTATATTTCTGGACGATAGCTGTCATTTATAACTCTGCAGGTTTGTGAATTCATTGCCATTGAGTTCCTTTCTTCAACTCGCTTTCTTGTCAGCTGGCCGCAACACCGCAAGATTGCTTCAGGCCCTAATCTGGTTCCGGCACGGCACGCTGAGCCTTTGGTTAATTCCTCTTCCTGGTGGGAAATGAGAGTTAAATTTGCCCGTCCAGACACCTCCAGCTAGTCTCTCATTGGTTCTCCCTATTCCTGTTCATCTTCCGCAGAAATTGCAAACTGGGCCAAACAGGAGGTTAAAGGCACTCACTCTCCAAGTTGGGAGAGTGTTAGTAAAGCGTCTGGAATGTTGCACCCGAGTACCAGGCGACGAGAACTGAGACATATTGGAACACATCTCCCGATCACACGGTTGATCATACTCTGGGTTCCACATGCATGCTTTAGCTGAAGGAAGAATCCCTTAAACCTGGAGAGTTGAGACCCGTGAAATGGGTACCATGCAATATGACTTCAAAGGGTCTTCATTTGCTCACCGAACCTCTCCAATCCTATCACTGCTGCGTTTACGCCCATGTACACACGCTTGATTCTCTTCGGAGACATAGTGATCCATAGGTTTTAAGATACTTACTAGTCAGGTACATTCTTAGGCGTTTAATATGGGGTGTTGAGTCCATTTCGTTGAGCAAGGAGTAGCTCTTGTCTATTCCATATTTGGCTTATGGAACTTTATCTGTGCTCATTTCAATCTCTGGTTTTATGCAGCACCCCAACTCACTTTTCCCCTTAAGCAAGCATAAGTTGGTTTTCTAAATTTGAGACCCTGTTCTCTTTTGTAATCCACTTCCTGTGTAGCAAGTTTACATTCCGTGTATTAGTGATATCTTATGATGTTTCTTTTTCTGTGTGACTTATTTCAGTTAGAATCATCATACCTGAATCCACTCATTATGCTGCTATGGGCCTGATGACATAGATTTCATTGCTGAGTGATATTGCATTGTACATAAGTACCACAACTTCTTTATCCATTTTTCACTTTCTGCGATATTGAACTAGTCCCGTAAACGAGTTTCTTGTAAACAGAGCCGTCCCAAAGTTTGGGGTGGCTGTGTCTTTTTGATTTTAATTACCCTAAGCTATAGGGCCATAAGTGGAAGTGCCCTATGCTCTGTTGCTTTGTTTTTTAGATGTTTCAGGAAACACCATACACTTCTCCCCAGTGGCTGTTGGCAATATGCATCCCGCCCATCAGCATAACAAGGCTCCCAGTTCTCCATGGCCTCTCCTGCCTTTCTGGAATTTACACTTTTTTCAGATGGCCCTTTTGACCGGGGGGAAGTGAGACTTCATTGTAGTGCAGATTTCCTTCGCAAGCTTCCTTGGTTGGCCAAAAAGTGCGTATGCGTTTTTTCGTGAATATATTCAGGAAAAAACGCATACGCCCTTTTTGGCCAAGTGCATCATTGTGGACGCTCTGCCTATTTTCCTATGCTTTAAATGCAATTCCAGTCTACCTCCTGAAATCGGTTTCCTGCAATTCTGCCCCGCATTCAAGTCCTCTTGGCAGCCTTACTTCAGTATATTTTTGGACGATAGCTGTCATTTATAACTATGCAGGTTTGTGAATTACAGTGCCCCTGAGCTCCTTTCTTCAACTCACTTTCTTGTGAGCTGCCCGCAACACTGCAGGATTGCTTCAGGCCCTAATCTGGTTCCGGCACGGCATGCTGAGCCTTTGGTTAATTCCTCTTCCTGGTGGGAAATGAGAGTTCAATTTGCCCGTCCAGACACCTCCAGCTAGTCTCTCATTGTTTCTCGCTATTCCTGTTCATCTTCCGCAGAAATTGCAAACTGGGCCAAACAGGAGGTTAACGGCACTGACTCTCCAAGTCGGGAGAGTGTTAGTAAAGCATCTGGAATGTTGCAAACGAGTGCCAGGGGACGAGAACTGAGACATATTGGAACACGTCTCCCGATCACACGGTTGATCATACTCTGTGTTCAACATGCATGCTTTAGCTGAAGGAAGAATCCCTTAAACCTGGAGAGTTGAAACCCGTGGAATGGGTACCATGCAATATGATTTCAAACGGCCTTCATTTGCTCACCAAACCTCTCCAATCCTATCACTGCTGCATTTATGCCCCTGTACACATGCTTGATTCTCTTTTGGAGACATAGCAATCCATAGATTTTAAGATACTTACTAGTCAGCTACATTCTTAGGCGTTTAATATGGGGTGTTGAGTCTATTTCGCTGAGCAAGGAGTAGCTCTTGTCTATTATATATTTGGCTTAAGGAACTTTATCTGTGCTCATTTCAATCTCTGGTTTTATGCAGCACCCCAACTCACTTTTCCCCTTAAGCAAGCATAAGTTGGTTTTCTAAATTTGAGACCCTGTTCTGTTTTGTAATCCAGTTCCTGTGTAGCCAAGTTTACATTCTGTGTATTAGTGATATCTTATGATGTTTTTTTTTCTGTGTGACTTATTTCAGATAGAATCATCATACCGGTATCCACTTTATGCTGCTACGGGCCTGATGACATAGATTTCATTGCTGAGTGATATTGCATTGTACGTAAGTACCAAAACTTCTTTTTCCATTTTTCAATTTCTGCGATATTGAACTTGTCCCGTAAACGAGGTTCTTGTAAACAGAGCCGTCCCAAACTTTGGGGTGGCTGTGTCTTTTTGATTTTAATTTCCCTAAGCTATAGGACCATAAGTGGAAGTGCCCTAGGCTCTGTTGCTTTGTTTCTCAGATGTTTCAGGAAACACCATAGACTTCTCCCAAGTGGCTGTTGGCAATTTACATCCCGCCCATCAGCATAACAAGGCTCCCAGTTCTCCATGGCCTGTCCTGCTTTTCTGGATTTTACACTTTTTTCAGATGGCCCTTTTGACCAGGGGGAAGTGAGACTTCATTGTAGTGCAGATTTCCTTTGCAAGCTTGCTTGGTTGGCCAAAAAGGGCGTATGCGTTTTTTCCTGAATATATTCAGGAAAAAACGCATACGCCCTTTTTGGCCAAGTGCATCATTGTCGACGTTCTGCCTCTTTTCCTATGCTTTAAATGCAATTCCAGTCTACCTCCTGAAATCGGTTTCCTGCAATTCTGCCCCGCTTTCAAGTCCTCTTGGCAGCCTTACTTCAGTATATTTTTGGACGATAGCTGTCATTTATAACTCTGCAGGTTTGTGAATTACAGTGCCCCTGAGCTCCTTTCTTCAACTCGCTTTCTTGTGAGCTGGCCGCAACACCGCAGGATTGCTTCAGGCCCTAATCTTGTTCTGGCATGTCCCGCTTAGCCTTTGGTTAATTCCTCTTCCTGGTGGGAAATGAGAGTTAAATTTGCCCGTCCAGACACCTCCAGCTAGTCTCTCATCGGTTCTCCCTATTCCTGTTCATCTTCCGCAGAAATTGCAAACTGGACCAAACAGGAGGTTAAAGGCACTGACTCTCCAAGTTGGGAGAGTGTTAGTAAAGCGTCTGGAATGTTGCACCCGAGTACCAGGGGACGAGAACTGAGACATATTGGAACACGTCTCCCGATCACACGGTTGATCATACTCTGGGTTCCACATGCATGATTTAGCTGAAGGAAAAATCCCTTAAACCTGGAGAGTTGAGACCCGTGGAATGGGTACCATGCAATATGACTTCAAAGGGTCTTCATTTGCTCACCGAACCTCTCCAATCCTATCACTGCTGCGTTTATGCCCCTGTACACACGTTTGATTCTCTTTCGGAGACATAGCAATCCATAGGTTTTAAGATACTTAGTAGTCAGCTACATTCTTAGGCGTTTAATATGGGGTGTTGAGTCCATTTCATTGAGCAACGAGTAGCTCTTGTGTATTACATATTTGGCTTCAGGAACTTTATCTGTGCTCATTTCAATCTCTGGTTTTATGCAGCACCCCAACTCACCTTTCCCCTTAAGCAAGCATAAGTTGGTTTTCTAAATTTGAGACCCTGTTCTCTTATGTAATCCAGTTCCTGTGTAGCCAAGTTTACATTCCGTGTATTAGTGATATCTTATGATGTTTCTTTTTCTGTGTGACTTATTTCAGTTAGAATCATCATACCTGAATCCACTCATTATGCTGCTACGGGCCTGATGACATAGATTTCATTGCTGAGTGATATTTCATTGTACGTAAGTACCACAACTTCTTTATCCATTTTTCACTTTCTGCGATATTGAACTTGTCCCGTAATTGAGGTTCTTGTAAACAGAGCCGTCCCAAACTTTGGGGTGGCTGTGTCTTTTTGATTTTAATTTCCCTAAGCTATAGGACCATAAGTGGAAGTGCCCTAGGCTTTGTTGCTTTGTTTCTTAGATGTTTCAGGAAACACAATACACTTCTCCCAAGTGGCTGTTGGCAATTTACATACCGCCCATCAGCATAACAAGGCACCCAGTTCTCCATGGCCTGTCCTGCCTTTCTGGATTTTACACTTTTTTCAGTTGGCCCTTTTGACTGGGGGGAAGTGAGACTTCATTGTAGTGCAGATTTCCTTTGCATGCTTGCTTGGTTGGCCAAAAAGTGCGTATGCGTTTTTTCCCGAATATATTCAGGAAAAAACGCATACGCACATTTTGGCCAAGTGCATCATTGTCGACGTTCTGCCTCTTTTCCTATGCTTTAAATGCAATTCCAGTCTACCTCCTGAAATCGGTTTCCTGCAATTCTGCCCCGCATTCAAGTCCTCTTGGCAGCCTTACTTCAGTATATTTTTGGACGATAGCTGTCATTTATAACTCTGCAGGTTTGTGAATTACAGTGCCCCTGAGCTCCTTTCTTCAACTCGCTTTCTTGTGAGCTGGCCGCAACACCGCAGGATTGCTTCAGGCCCTAATCTGGTTCCGGCACGGCACGCTGAGCCTTTGGTTAATTCCTCTTCCTGGTGGGAAATGAGAGTTCAATTTGCCCGTCCAGACACCTCCAGCTAGTCTCTCATTGTTTCTCGCTATTCCTGTTCATCTTCCGCAGAAATTGCAAACTGGGCTAAACAGGAGGTTAAAGGCACTGACTCTCCAAGTCGGGAGAGTGTTAGTAAAGCATCTGGAATGTTGCACCCGAGTACCAGGGGACGAGAACTGAGACATATTTGAAAACGTAACCCAATCACACAGTTGATCATACTCTGGGTTCCACATGCATGCTTTAGCTGAAGGAAGAATCCCTTAAACGTGGAGAGTTGAGACCCGTGGAATGGGTACCATGCAATATGACTTCAAAGGGTCTTCATTTGCTCAGCGAACCTCTCCAATCCTATCACTGCTGCGTTTATGCCCCTGTACACACGCTTGATTCTCTTTTGGAGACATAGCAATCCATAGGTTTTAAGATACTTACTAGTCAGCTACATTCTTAGGCGTTTAATATGGGGTGTTGAGTCCATTTCGTTGAGCAAGGAGTAGCTCTTGTCTATTACATATTTGGCTTCAGGAACTTTATCTGTGCTCATTTCAATCTCTGGTTTTATGCAGCACCCCAACTCACCTTTCCCCTTAAGCAAGCATAAGTTGGTTTTCTAAATTTAAGACCATGTTCTGTTTTGTAATCCAGTTCCTGTGTAGCCAAGTTTACATTCCGTGTATTAGTGATATCTTATGATGTTTCTTTTTCTGTGTGACTTATTTCAGTTAGAATCATCATACCTGAATCCACTCATTATGCTGCTACGGGCCTGATGACATAGATTTCATTGTTGAGTGATATTGCATTGTACGTAAGTACCACAACTTCTTTATCCATTTTTCACTTTCTGCGATATTGAACTAGTCCCGTAAACGAGTTTCTTCTAAACAGAGCTGTCCCAAACTTAGGGGTGGCTGTGTCATTTTGATTTTAATTTCCCTAAGCTATAGGGCCATAAGTGGAAGTGCCCTAGGCTCTGTTGCTTTGTTTTTTAGATGTTTCAGGAAACACCATACACTTCTCCCGAGTGGCTGTTGGCAATATACATCCCGCCCATCAGCAAAACAAGGCTCCCAGTTCTCCATGGCCTGTCCTGCCTTTCTGGATTTTACACTTTTTTCAGATGGCCCTTTTGACCGGGGGGAAGTGAGACTTCATTGTAGTGCAGATTTCCTTTGCAAGCTTGCTTGGTTGGCCAAAAAGGGCGTATGCGTTTTTTCCTGAATATATTCAGGAAAAAACGCATACGCCCTTTTTGGCCAAGTGCATCATTGTCGACGTTTTGCCTCTTTTCCTATGCTTTAAATGCAATTCCAGTGTACCTCCTGAAACCGGTTTCCTGCAATTCTGCCCCGCTTTCAAGTCCTCTTGGCAGCCTTACTTCAGTATATTTTTGGACGATAGCTGTCATTTATAACTCTGCAGGTTTGTGAATTACAGTGCCCCTGAGCTCCTTTCTTCAACTCGCTTTCTTGTGAGCTGGCCGCAACACCGCAGGATTGCTTCAGGCCCTAATCTGGTTCCGGCACGGCACGCTGAGCCTTTGGTTAATTCCTCTTCCTGGTGGGAAATGAGAGTTAAATTTGCCCGTTCAGACACCTCCAGCTAGTCTCTCATTGGTTCTCCCTGTTCCTGTTCATCTTCCGCAGAAATTGCAAACTGGGCCAAACAGGAGGTTAAAGGCACTGATTCTCCAAGTCGGGAGAGTGTTAGTAAAGCGTCTGGAATATTGCACCCGAGTACCAGGGGACGAGAACTGAGACATATTGGAACACGTCTCCCGATAACACAGTTGATCATACTCTGGGTTCCACATGCATGATTTAGCTGAAGGAAGAATCCCTTAAACCTGGAGAGTTGAGATCCGTGGAATGGGTACCATGCAATATGACTTCAAAGGGTCTTCATTTGCTCACTGAACCTCTCCAATCCTATCACTGCTGCGTTTATGCCCCTGTACACCTGCTGGATTCTCTTTCGGAGACATAGCGATGCATAGGTTTTAAGATACTTACTAGTCAGGTACATTCTTAGGTGTTTAATATGGGGTTTGAGTCCATTTCGTTGAGCAAGGAGTAGCTCTTGTCTATTACATATTTGGCTTCAGGAACTTTATCTGTGCTCATTTCAATCTCTGGTTTTATGCAGCACCCCAACTCACCTTTCCCCTTAAGCAAGCATAAGTTGGTTTTCTAAATTTGAGACCCTGTTCTGTTTTGTAATCCAGTTCCTGTGTAGCCAAGTTTACATTCCGTGTATTAGTGATAACTTATGATGCTTCTTTTTCTGTGTGACTTATTTCAGATAGAATCATCATACCGGTATCCACTTTATGCTGCTACGGGCCTGATGACATAGATTTCATTGCTGAGTGATATTGCATTGTACGTAAGTACCACAACTTCTTTATCCATTTTTCACTTTCTGCGATATTGAACTTGTCCCGTAAACGAGGTTCTTGTAAACAGAGCCGTCCCAAACTTAGGGGTGGCTGTGTCTTCTTGATTTTAATTTCCCTAAGCTATAGGGCCATAAGTGGAAGTGCCCTAGGCTCTGTTGCTTTGTTTCTCAGATGTTTCAGGAAACACCATACACTTCTCCCAATTGGCTGTTGGCAATTTACATCCCGCCCATCAGCATAACAAGGCTCCCAGTTCTCCATGGCCTGTCATGCTTTTCTGGATTTTACACTTTTTTCAGATGGCCCTTTTGACCGGGGGGAAGTGAGACTTCATTGTAGTGCATGTTTCCTTTGCAAGCTTGCTTGGTTGGCCAAAAAGAGGGTATGCGTTTTTTCCTGAATATATTCAGGAAAAAACGTATACGCCGTTTTTGGCCAAGTGCTTTATTGTCGACGTTCTGCCTCTTTTCCTATGCTTTAAATGCAATTCCAGTCTACCTCCTGAAATCGGTTTCCTGCAATTCTGCCCCGCTTTCAAGTTCTCTTGGCAGCCTTACTTCAGTATATTTTTGGACGATAGCTGTCATTTATAACTCTGCAGGTTTGTGAATTACAATGCCCCTGAGCTCCTTTCTTCAACTCGCTTTCTTGTGAGCTGGCCGCAACACCGCAGGATTGCTTCAGGCTCTAATCTTGTTCTGGCACGGCCCGCTGAGCCTTTGGTTAATTCCTCTTCCTGGTGGGAAATGAGAGTTCAATTTGCCCGTCCAGACACCTCCAGCTAGTCTCTCATCGGTTCTCCCTATTCCTGTTCATCTTCCGCAGAAATTGCAAACTGGACCAAACAGGAGGTTAAAGGCACTGACTCTCCAAGTTGGGAGAGTGTTAGTAAAGCGTCTGGAATGTTGCACCCGAGTACCAGGGGACGAGAACTGAGACATATTGGAACACGTCTCCCGATCACACGGTTGATCATACTCTGGGTTCCACATGAATGCTTTAGCTGAAGGAAGAATCCCTTAAACCTGGAGAGTTGAGACCTGTGGAATGGGTACCATGCAATATGATTTCAAATGGTCTTCATTTGCTCACTGAACCTCTCCAATCCTATCACTGCTGCGTTTAATCCCCTGTACACACGCTTGATTCTCTTTTGGAGATATAGTGATCCATAGGTTTTAAGATACTTACTAGTCAGCTACATTCTTAGGCGTTTAATATGGGGTGTTGAGTCCATTTCGTTGAGCAAGGAGTAACTCTTGTCTATTACATATTTGGCTTCAGGAACTTTATCTGTGCTCATTTCAATCTCTGGTTTTATGCAGAACCCCAACTCACCTTTCCCCTTAAGCAAGCATAAGTTGGTTTTCTAAATTTAAGACCATGTTCTGTTTTGTAATCCAGTTCCTTTGTAGCCAAGTTTACATTCCGTGTATTAGGGATATCTTATGATGTTTCTTTTTCTGTGTGACTTATTTCAGTTAGAATCATCATACCTGAATCCACTCATTATGCTGCTACGGGCCTGATGACATAGATTTCATTGTTGAGTGATATTGCATTGTACGTAAGTACCACAACTTCTTTATCCATTTTTCACTTTCTGCGATATTGAACTAGTCCCGTAAACGAGTTTCTTCTAAACAGAGCTGTCCCAAACTTAGGGGTGGCTGTGTCTTCTTGATTTTAATTTCCCTAAGCTATAGGACCATAAGTGGAAGTGCCCTATGCTCTGTTGCTTTGTTTTTTAGATGTTTCAGGAAACAGCATACACTTCTCCCGAGTGGCTGTTGGCAATATACATCCCGCCCATCAGCAAAACAAGGCTCCCAGTTCTCCATGGCCTGTCCTGCCTTTCTGGATTTTACACTTTTTTCAGATGGCCCTTTTGACCGGGGGGAAGTGAGACTTCATTGTAGTGCAGATTTCCTTTGCAAGCTTGCTTGGTTGGCCAAAAAGGGCGTATGCGTTTTTTCCTGAATATATTCAGGAAAAAATGCATACACACATTTTGGCCAAGTGCATCATTGTCGACGTTCTGCCTCTTTTCCTATGCTTTAAATGCAATTCCAGTCTACCTCCTGAAATCGGTTTCCTGCAATTCTGCCCCACTTTCAAGTCGTCTTGGCAGCCTTACTTCAGTATATTTTTGGACGATAGCTGTCATTTATAACTCTGCAGGTTTGTGAATTACAGTGCCCCTGAGCTCCTTTCTTCAACTCGCTTTCTTGTGAGCTGGCCGCAACACCGCAGGATTGCTTCAGGCCCTAATCTGGTTCCGGCACGGCACGCTGAGCCTTTGGTTAATTCCTCTTCCTGGTGGGAAATGAGAGTTAAATTTGCCCGTCCAGACACCTCCAGCTAGTCTCTCATTGTTTCTCGCTATTCCTGTTCATCTTCCACAGAAATTGCAAACTGGGCCAAACAGGGGGTTAAAGGCACTGACTCTCCAAGTCGGGAGAGTGTTAGTAAAGCGTCTGGAATGTTGCACCCGAGTACCAGGGGACGAGAACTGAGACATATTGGAACACGTCTGCCGATCACATGGTTGATCATACTCTGGGTTCCACATGCATGTTTTAGCTGAAGGAAGAATCCCTTAAACGTGGAGAGTTGAGATCCGTGGAATGGGTACCATGCAATATGACTTCAAAGCGTCTTCATTTGCTCACCGAACCTCTCTAATCCTATCACTGCTGCGTTTATGCCCCTGTACACACGCTTGATTCTCTTTTGGAGACATAGAAATCCATAGGTTTTAAGATACTTTCTAGTCAGCTACATTCTTAGGCGTTTAATATGGGGTGTTGAGTCCATTTCGTTGAGCAAGGAGTAGCTCTTGTGTATTACATATTTGGCTTCAGGAACTTTATCTGTGCTCATTTCAATCTCTGGTTTTATCCAGCACCCCAACTCACCTTTCCCCTTAAGCAAGCATAAGTTGGTTTTCTAAATTTGAGGTCCTGTTCTCTTTTGTAATCCAGTTCCTGTGTAGCCAAGTTTACATTCCGTGTATTAGTGATATCTTATGATGTTTCTTTTTCTTGTGACTTACTTCAGATAGAATCATCATACCTGAACCCACTCATTATGCTGTTACGGGCCTGATGGCATAGATTTCATTGCTGAGTGATATTGCATTGTACGTAAGTACCACAACTGCTTTATCCATTTTTCACTTTCTGCGATATTGAACTTGTCCCGTAAACGAGTTTCTTGTAAACAGAGCCGTCCCAAACTTTAGGGTGGCTGTGTCTTTTTGATTTTAATTTCCCTAAGCTATAGGGCCATAAGTGGAAGTGCCCTAGGCTCTGTTGCTTTGTTTTTTAGATGTTTCAGGAAACACCATACACTTCTCCCCAGTGGCTGTTGGCAATTTACATCCCGCCCATCAGCATAACAAGGCTCCCAGTTCTCCATGGCCTGTCCTGCCTTTTTGGATTTTACACTTTTTTCAGATGGCCCTTTTGACCGGGGGGAAGTGAGACTTCATTGTAGTGCAGATTTCCTTTGCAAGCTTGCTTGGTTGGCCAAAAAGGGCGTATGCGTTTTTTCCTGAATATATTCTGGAAAAAACGCATAC
Source organism: Orcinus orca (assembly GCF_937001465.1). Lineage (NCBI taxonomy): Eukaryota > Metazoa > Chordata > Mammalia > Artiodactyla > Delphinidae > Orcinus > Orcinus orca. The sequence goes on along the minus strand of NW_026044117.1, from coordinate 148,462 downwards.
GCCCTTTTTGGCCAAGTGCATCATTGTCGACGTTTTGCCTCTTTTCCTATGCTTTAAATGCAATTCCTGTGTACCTCCTGAAATCGGTTTCCTGCAATTCTGCCCCACTTTCAAGTCCTCTTGGCAGCCTTACTTCAGTATATTTTTGGACGATAGCTGTCATTTATAACTCTGCAGGTTTGTGAATTACAGTGCCCCTGAGCTCCTTTCTTCAACTCGCTTTCTTGTGAGCTGGCCGCAACACCGCAGGATTGCTTCAGGCCCTAATCTGGTTCCGGCACGGCACGTTGAGCCTTTGGTTAATTCCTCTTCCTGGTGGGAAATGAGAGTTAAATTTGCCCGTCCCGACACCTCCAGCTAGTCTCTCATTGGTTCTCCCTATTCCTGTTCATCTTCCGCAGAAATTGCAAACTGGGCCAAACAGGAGGTTAAAGGCACTGATTCTCCAAGTCGGGAGAGTGTTAGTAAAGCGTCTGGAATATTGCACCCGAGTACCAGGGGACGAGAACTGAGACATATTGGAACACGTCTCCCGATAACACGATTGATCATACTCTGGGTTCCACATGCATGATTTAGCTGAAGGAAGAATCCCTTAAACCTGGAGAGTTGAGACCCGTGGAATGGGTACCATGCAATGTGACTTCAAAGGGTCTTCATTTGCTCACTGAACCTCTCCAATCCTATCACTGCTGCGTTTATGCCCCTGTACACCTGCTGGATTCTCTTTCGGAGACATAGCGATCCATAGGTTTTAAGATACTTACTAGTCAGGTACATTCTTAGGTGTTTAATATGGGGTTTGAGTCCATTTCGTTGAGCAAGGAGTAGCTCTTGTCTATTACATATTTGGCTTCAGGAACTTTATCTGTGCTCATTTCAATCTCTGGTTTTATGCAGCACCCCAACTCACCTTTCCCCTTAAGCAAGCATAAGTTGGTTTTCTAAATTTGAGACCCTGTTCTGTTTTGTAATCCATTACCTGTGTAGCCAAGTTTACATTCCGTGTATTAGGGATATCTTATGATGTTTCTTTTTCTGTGTGACTTATTTCAGATAGAATAATCATACCGGTATCCACTTTATGCTGCTACGGGCGTGATGACATAGATTTCATTGCTGAGTGATATTGCATTGTACGTAAGTACCACAACTTCTTTATCCATTTTTCACTTTCTGCGATATTGAACTTGTCCCGTAAACGAGGTTCTTGTAAACAGAGCCGTCCCAAACTTTGCGGTGGCTGTGTCTTTTTGATTTTAATTTCCCTAAGCTATAGGACCATAAGTGGAAGTGCCCTAGGCTCTGTTGCTTTGTTTCTCAGATGTTTCAGGAAACACCATACACTTCTCCCAATTGGCTGTTGGCAATTTACATCCCGCCCATCAGCATAACAAGGCTCCCAGTTCTCCATGGCCTGTCATGCTTTTCTGGATTTTACAGTTTTTTCAGATGGCCCTTTTGACCGGGGGGAAGTGAGACTTCATTGTAGTGCAGATTTCCTTTGCAAGCTTGCTTGGTTGGCCAAAAAGGGCGTATGCGTTTTTTCCTGAATATATTCAGGAAAAAACGCATACGCCCTTTTTGGCCAAGTGCATCATTGTCGACGTTCTGCCTCTTTTCCTATGCTTTAAATGCAATTCCAGTCTACCTCCTGAAATCGGTTTCCTGCAATTCTGCCCCACTTTCAAGTCCTCTTGGCAGCCTTACTTCAGTATATTTTTGGACGATAGCTGTCATTTATAACTCTGCAGGTTTGTGAATTACAGTGCCCCTGAGCTCCTTTCTTCAACTCGCTTTCTTGTGAGCTGGCCGCAACACCGCAGGATTGCTTCAGGCCCTAATCTTGTTCTGGCATGTCCCGCTGAGCCTTTGGTTAATTCCTCTTCCTGGTGGGAAATGAGAGTTCAATTTGCCCGTCCAGACACCTCCAGCTAGTCTCTCATCGGTTCTCCCTATTCCTGTTCAACTTCCGCAGAAATTGCAAACTGGACCAAACAGGAGGTTAAAGGCACTGACTCTCCAAGTTGGGAGAGTGTTAGTAAAGCGTCTGGAATGTTGCACCCGAGTACCAGAGGACGAGAACTGAGACATATTGGAACACGTCTCCCGATCACACGGTTGATCATACTCTGGGTTCCACATGCATGATTTAGCTGAAGGAAAAATCCCTTAAACCTGGAGAGTTGAGACCCGTGGAATGGGTACCATGCAATATGACTTCAAAGGGTCTTCATTTGCTCACCGAACCTCTCCAATCCTATCACTGCTGCGTTTATGCCCCTGTACACACGTTTGATTCTCTTTCGGAGACATAGCAATCCATAGGTTTTAAGATACTTAGTAGTCAGCTACATTCTTAGGCGTTTAATATGGGGTGTTGAGTCCATTTCATTGAGCAACGAGTAGCTCTTGTGTATTACATATTTGGCTTCAGGAACTTTATCTGTGCTCATTTCAATCTCTGGTTTTATGCAGCACCCCAACTCACCTTTCCCCTTAAGCAAGCATAAGTTGGTTTTCTAAATTTGAGACCCTGTTCTCTTATGTAATCCAGTTCCTGTGTAGCCAAGTTTACATTCCGTGTATTAGTGATATCTTATGATGTTTCTTTTTCTGTGTGACTTATTTCAGTTAGAATCATCATACCTGAATCCACTCATTATGCTGCTACGGGCCTGATGACATAGATTTCATTGCTGAGTGATATTGCATTGTACGTAAGTACCACAACTTCTTTATCCATTTTTCACTTTCTGCGATATTGAACTTGTCCCGTAATTGAGGTTCTTGTAAACAGAGCCGTCCCAAACTTTGGGGTGGCTGTGTCTTTTTGATTTTAATTTCCCTAAGCTATAGGACCATAAGTGGAAGTGCCCTAGGCTTTGTTGCTTTGTTTCTTAGATGTTTCAGGAAACACAATACACTTCTCCCAAGTGGCTGTTGGCAATTTACATACCACCCATCAGCATAACAAGGCACCCAGTTCTCCATGGCCTGTCCTGCCTTTCTGGATTTTACACTTTTTTCAGTTGGCCCTTTTGACTGGGGGGAAGTGAGACTTCATTGTAGTGCAGATTTCCTTTGCATGCTTGCTTGGTTGGCCAAAAAGTGCGTATGCGTTTTTTCCCGAATATATTCAGGAAAAAACGCATACGCACATTTTGGCCAAGTGCATCATTGTCGACGTTCTGCCTCTTTTCCTATGCTTTAAATGCAATTCCAGTCTACCTCCTGAAATCGGTTTCCTGCAATTCTGCCCCGCATTCAAGTCCTCTTGGCAGCCTTACTTCAGTATATTTTTGGACGATAGCTGTCATTTATAACTCTGCAGGTTTGTGAATTACAGTGCCCCTGAGCTCCTTTCTTCAACTCGCTTTCTTGTGAGCTGGCCGCAACACCGCAGGATTGCTTCAGGCCCTAATCTGGTTCCGGCACGGCACGCTGAGCCTTTGGTTAATTCCTCTTCCTGGTGGGAAATGAGAGTTCAATTTGCCCGTCCAGACACCTCCAGCTAGTCTCTCATTGTTTCTCGCTATTCCTGTTCATCTTCCGCAGAAATTGCAAACTGGGCTAAACAGGAGGTTAAAGGCACTGACTCTCCAAGTCGGGAGAGTGTTAGTAAAGCATCTGGAATGTTGCACCCGAGTACCAGGGGACGAGAACTGAGACATATTTGAAAACGTAACCCAATCACACAGTTGATCATACTCTGGGTTCCACATGCATGCTTTAGCTGAAGGAAGAATCCCTTAAACGTGGAGAGTTGAGACCCGTGGAATGGGTACCATGCAATATGACTTCAAAGGGTCTTCATTTGCTCAGCGAACCTCTCCAATCCTATCACTGCTGCGTTTATGCCCCTGTACACACGCTTGATTCTCTTTTGGAGACATAGCAATCCATAGGTTTTAAGGTACTTACTAGTCAGCTACATTCTTAGGCGTTTAATATGGGGTGTTGAGTCCATTTCGTTGAGCAAGGAGTAGCTCTTGTCTATTACATATTTGGCTTCAGGAACTTTATCTGTGCTCATTTCAATCTCTGGTTTTATGCAGCACCCCAACTCACCTTTCCCCTTAAGCAAGCATAAGTTGGTTTTCTAAATTTAAGACCATGTTCTGTTTTGTAATCCAGTTCCTGTGTAGCCAAGTTTACATTCCGTGTATTAGTGATATCTTATGATGTTTCTTTTTCTGTGTGACTTATTTCAGTTAGAATCATCATACCTGAATCCACTCATTATGCTGCTACGGGCCTGATGACATAGATTTCATTGTTGAGTGATATTGCATTGTACGTAAGTACCACAACTTCTTTATCCATTTTTCACTTTCTGCGATATTGAACTAGTCCCGTAAACGAGTTTCTTCTAAACAGAGCTGTCCCAAACTTAGGGGTGGCTGTGTCATTTTGATTTTAATTTCCCTAAGCTATAGGGCCATAAGTGGAAGTGCCCTAGGCTCTGTTGCTTTGTTTTTTAGATGTTTCAGGAAACACCATACACTTCTCCCGAGTGGCTGTTGGCAATATACATCCCGCCCATCAGCAAAACAAGGCTCCCAGTTCTCCATGGCCTGTCCTGCCTTTCTGGATTTTACACTTTTTTCAGATGGCCCTTTTGACCGGGGGGAAGTGAGACTTCATTGTAGTGCAGATTTCCTTTGCAAGCTTGCTTGGTTGGCCAAAAAGGGCGTATGCGTTTTTTCCTGAATATATTCAGGAAAAAACGCATACGCCCTTTTTGGCCAAGTGCATCATTGTCGACGTTTTGCCTCTTTTCCTATGCTTTAAATGCAATTCCAGTGTACCTCCTGAAACCGGTTTCCTGCAATTCTGCCCCGCTTTCAAGTCCTCTTGGCAGCCTTACTTCAGTATATTTTTGGACGATAGCTGTCATTTATAACTCTGCAGGTTTGTGAATTACAGTGCCCCTGAGCTCCTTTCTTCAACTCGCTTTCTTGTGAGCTGGCCGCAACACCGCAGGATTGCTTCAGGCCCTAATCTGGTTCCAGCACGGCACGCTGAGCCTTTGGTTAATTCCTCTTCCTGGTGGGAAATGAGAGTTAAATTTGCCCGTTCAGACACCTCCAGCTAGTCTCTCATTGGTTCTCCCTGTTCCTGTTCATCTTCCGCAGAAATTGCAAACTGGGCCAAACAGGAGGTTAAAGGCACTGATTCTCCAAGTCGGGAGAGTGTTAGTAAAGCGTCTGGAATATTGCACCCGAGTACCAGGGGACGAGAACTGAGACATATTGGAACACGTCTCCCGATAACACAGTTGATCATACTCTGGGTTCCACATGCATGATTTAGCTGAAGGAAGAATCCCTTAAACCTGGAGAGTTGAGATCCGTGGAATGGGTACCATGCAATATGACTTCAAAGGGTCTTCATTTGCTCACTGAACCTCTCCAATCCTATCACTGCTGCGTTTATGCCCCTGTACACCTGCTGGATTCTCTTTCGGAGACATAGCGATGCATAGGTTTTAAGATACTTACTAGTCAGGTACATTCTTAGGTGTTTAATATGGGGTTTGAGTCCATTTCGTTGAGCAAGGAGTAGCTCTTGTCTATTACATATTTGGCTTCAGGAACTTTATCTGTGCTCATTTCAATCTCTGGTTTTATGCAGCACCCCAACTCACCTTTCCCCTTAAGCAAGCATAAGTTGGTTTTCTAAATTTGAGACCCTGTTCTGTTTTGTAATCCAGTTCCTGTGTAGCCAAGTTTACATTCCGTGTATTAGTGATAACTTATGATGCTTCTTTTTCTGTGTGACTTATTTCAGATAGAATCATCATACCGGTATCCACTTTATGCTGCTACGGGCCTGATGACATAGATTTCATTGCTGAGTGATATTGCATTGTACGTAAGTACCACAACTTCTTTATCCATTTTTCACTTTCTGCGATATTGAACTTGTCCCGTAAACGAGGTTCTTGTAAACAGAGCCGTCCCAAACTTTGGGGTGGCTGTGTCTTTTTTATTTTAATTTCCCTAAGCTATAGGACCATAAGTGGAAGTGCCCTAGGCTCTGTTGCTTTGTTTCTCAGATGTTTCAGGAAACACCATACACTTCTCCCGAGTGTCTGTTGGCAATTTACATCCCGCCCATCAGCATAACAAGGCTCCCAGTTCTCCATGGCCTGTCATGCTTTTCTGGATTTTACACTTTTTTCAGATGGCCCTTTTGACTGGGGGGAAGTGAGACTTCATTGTAGTGCAGATTTCCTTTGCAAGCTTGCTTGGTTGGCCAAAAAGAGGGTATGCGATTTTTCCTGAATATATTCAGGAAAAAACGCATACGCCGTTTTTGACCAAGTGCTTCATTGTCGACGTTCTGCCTCCTTTCCTATGCTATAAATGCAATTCCAGTCTACCTCCTGAAATCGGTTTCTTGCAATTCTGCCCCGCTTTCAAGTCCTCTTGGCAGCCTTACTTCAGTATATTTTTGGACGATAGCTGTCATTTAAAACTCTGCAGGTTTGTGAATTACAATGCCCCTGAGCTCCTTTCTTCAACTCGCTTTCTTGTGAGCTGGCCGCAACACCACAGGATTGCTTCAGGCCCTAATCTTGTTCTGGCACGGCCCGCTGAGCCTTTGGTTAATTCCTCTTCCTGGTGGGAAATGAGAGTTCAATTTGCCCGTCCAGACACCTCCAGCTAGTCTCTCATCGGTTCTCCCTATTCCTGTTCATCTTCCGCAGAAATTGCAAACTGGACCAAACAGGAGGTTAAAGGCACTGACTCTCCAAGTTGGGAGAGTTTTAGTAAAGCGTCTGGAATGTTGCACCCGAGTATCAGGGGACGAGAACTGAGACATATTGGAACACGTCTCCCGATCACACGGTTGATCATACTCTGGGTTCCACATGCATGATTTAGCTGAAGGAAGAATCCCTTAAACCTGGAGAGTTGAGACCTGTGGAATGGGTACCATGCAATATGATTTCAAATGGTCTTCATTTGCTCACTGAACCTCTCCAATCCTATCACTGCTGCGTTTAATCCCCTGTACACACGCTTGATTCTCTTTTGGAGACATAGTGATCCATAGGTTTTAAGATACTTACTAGTCAGCTACATTCTTAGGCGTTTAATATGGGGTGTTGAGTCCATTTCGTTGAGCAAGGAGTAGCTCTTGTCTATTACATATTTGGCTTCAGGAACTTTATCTGTGCTCATTTCAATCTCTGGTTTTATGCAGAACCCCAACTCACCTTTCCCCTTAAGCAAGCATAAGTTGGTTTTCTAAATTTAAGACCATGTTCTGTTTTGTAATCCAGTTCCTTTGTAGCCAAGTTTACATTCCGTGTATTAGGGATATCTTATGATGTTTCTTTTTCTGTATGACTTATTTCAGTTAGAATCATCATACCTGAATCCACTCATTATGCTGCTACGGGCCTGATGACATAGATTTCATTGTTGAGTGATATTGCATTGTACGTAAGTACCACAACTTCTTTATCCATTTTTCACTTTCTGCGATATTGAACTAGTCCCGTAAACGAGTTTCTTCTAAACAGAGCTGTCCCAAACTTAGGGGTGGCTGTGTCTTCTTGATTTTAATTTCCCTAAGCTATAGGGCCATAAGTGGAAGTGCCCTATGCTCTGTTGCTTTGTTTTTTAGATGTTTCAGGAAACAGCATACACTTCTCCCGAGTGGCTGTTGGCAATATACATCCCGCCCATCAGCAAAACAAGGCTCCCAGTTCTCCATGGCCTGTCCTGCCTTTCTGGATTTTACACTTTTTTCAGATGGCCCTTTTGACCGGGGGGAAGTGAGACTTCATTGTAGTGCAGATTTCCTTTGCAAGCTTGCTTGGTTGGCCAAAAAGGGCGTATGCGTTTTTTCCTGAATATATTCAGGAAAAAATGCATACGCACATTTTGGCCAAGTGCATCATTGTCGACGTTCTGCCTCTTTTCCTATGCTTTAAATGCAATTCCAGTCTACCTCCTGAAATCGGTTTCCTGCAATTCTGCCCCACTTTCAAGTCGTCTTGGCAGCCTTACTTCAGTATATTTTTGGACGATAGCTGTCATTTATAACTCTGCAGGTTTGTGAATTACAGTGCCCCTGAGCTCCTTTCTTCAACTCGCTTTCTTGTGAGCTGGCCGCAACACCGCAGGATTGCTTCAGGCCCTAATCTGGTTCCGGCACGGCACGCTGAGCCTTTGGTTAATTCCTCTTCCTGGTGGGAAATGAGAGTTAAATTTGCCCGTCCAGACACCTCCAGCTAGTCTCTCATTGTTTCTCGCTATTCCTGTTCATCTTCCACAGAAATTGCAAACTGGGCCAAACAGGGGGTTAAAGGCACTGACTCTCCAAGTCGGGAGAGTGTTAGTAAAGCGTCTGGAATGTTGCACCCGAGTACCAGGGGACGAGAACTGAGACATATTGGAACACGTCTGCCGATCACATGGTTGATCATACTCTGGGTTCCACATGCATGATTTAGCTGAAGGAAGAATCCCTTAAACCTGGAGAGTTGAGACCCGTGGAATGGGTACCATGCAATGTGACTTCAAAGGGTCTTCATTTGCTCACTGAACCTCTCCAATCCTATCACTGCTGCGTTTATGCCCCTGTACACCTGCTGGATTCTCTTTCGGAGACATAGCGATCCATAGGTTTTAAGATACTTACTAGTCAGGTACATTCTTAGGTGTTTAATATGGGGTTTGAGTCCATTTCGTTGAGCAAGGAGTAGCTCTTGTCTATTACATATTTGGCTTCAGGAACTTTATCTGTGCTCATTTCAATCTCTGGTTTTATGCAGCACCCCAACTCACCTTTCCCCTTAAGCAAGCATAAGTTGGTTTTCTAAATTTGAGACCCTGTTCTGTTTTGTAATCCAGTACCTGTGTAGCCAAGTTTACATTCCGTGTATTAGGGATATCTTATGATGTTTCTTTTTCTGTGTGACTTATTTCAGATAGAATCATCATACCGGTATCCACTTTATGCTGCTACGGGCGTGATGACATAGATTTCATTGCTGAGTGATATTGCATTGTACGTAAGTACCACAACTTCTTTATCCATTTTTCACTTTCTGCGATATTGAACTTGTCCCGTAAACGAGGTTCTTGTAAACAGAGCCGTCCCAAACTTTGCGGTGGCTGTGTCTTTTTGATTTTAATTTCCCTAAGCTATAGGACCATAAGTGGAAGTGCCCTAGGCTCTGTTGCTTTGTTTCTCAGATGTTTCAGGAAACACCATACACTTCTCCCAATTGGTGGTTGCCAATTTACATCCCGCCCATCAGCATAACAAGGCTCCCAGTTCTCCATGGCCTGTCATGCTTTTCTGGATTTTACACTTTTTTCAGATGGCCCTTTTGACCGGGGGGAAGTGAGACTTCATTGTAGTGCAGATTTCCTTTGCAAGCTTGCTTGGTTGGCCAAAAAGAGGGTATGCGTTTTTTCCTGAATATATTCAGGAAAAAACGCATACGCCGATTTTGGCCAAGTGCTTTATTGTCGACGTTCTGCCTCTTTTCCTATGCTTTAAATGCAATTCCAGTCTACCTCCTGAAATCGGTTTCCTGCAATTCTGCCCCGCTTTCAAGTTCTCTTGGCAGCCTTACTTCAGTATATTTTTGGACGATAGCTGTCATTTATAACTCTGCAGGTTTGTGAATTACAATGCCCCTGAGCTCCTTTCTTCAACTCGCTTTCTTGTGAGCTGGCCGCAACACCACAGGATTGCTTCAGGCCCTAATCTTGTTCTGGCACGGCCCGCTGAGCCTTTGGTTAATTCCTCTTCCTGGTGGGAAATGAGAGTTCAATTTGCCCGTCCAGACACCTCCAGCTAGTCTCTCATCGGTTCTCCCTATTCCTGTTCATCTTCCGCAGAAATTGCAAACTGGACCAAACAGGAGGTTAAAGGCACTGACTCTCCAAGTCGGGAGAGTGTTAGTAAAGCGTCTGGAATGTTGCACCCGAGTACCAGGGGATGCGAACTGAGACATATTGGAACACGTCTCCGGATCACACGGTTGATCATACTCTGGGTTCCACATGCATGTTTTTGCTGAAGGAAGAATCCCTTAAACCTGGAGAGTTGAGACCTGTGGAATGGGTACCATGCAATATGACTTCAAAGGGTCTTCATTTGCTCACCGAACCTCTCCAATCCTATCACTGCTGCGTGTATGCCCCTGTACTCATGCTTGATTCTCTTTCGGAGACATAGCGATCCATAGGTTTTAAGATACTTACTAGTCAGGTACATTCTTAGGCGTTTAGTATGGGGTGTTGTGTCCATTTCGTTGAGCAAGGAGTAGCTCTTGTCTATTACATATTTGGCTTAAGGGACTTTATCTTTGCTCATTTGAATCTCTGGTTTTATGCAGCACCCCAACTCACCTTTCCCCTTAAGCAAGCATAAGTTGGTTTTCTAAATTTGAGACCCTGTTCTGTTTTGTAATCCAATTCCTGTGTAGCCAAGTTTACATTCCGTGTATTAGTGATATCTTATGATGTTTCTTTTTCTTGTGACTTATTTCAGTTAGAATCATCATACCTGAATCCACTCATTATGCTGCTACGGGCCTGATGACATAGATTTCATTGCTGAGTGATATTGCATTGTACGTAAGTACCACAATTTCTTTATCCATTTTGCACTTTCTGCGATATTGAACTTGTTCCGTAAACGAGGTTCTTGTAAACAGAGCCGTCCCAAACTTTGGGGTGGCTGTGTCTTTTTGATTTTAATTTCCCTAAGCTATAGGACCATAAGTGGAAGTGCCTTAGGCTCTGTTGCTTTGTTTCTTAGATGTTTCAGGAAACACCATACACTTCTCCCGAGTGGCTGTTGGCAATTTACATCCCGCCCATCAGCATAACAAGGCTCCCAGTTCTCCATGGCCTGTCCTGCCTTTCTGGATTTTACACTTTTTTCAGATGGCCCTTTTGACCGGGGGGAAGTGAGACTTCATTGTAGTGCAGATTTCCTTTGCAAGCTTGCTTGGTTGGCCAAAAAGGGCGTATGAGTTTTCTCCTGAATATATTCAGGAAAAAACGGATACGCCCTTTTTGGCCAAGTGCATCATTGTCGACGTTCTGCCTCTTTTCCTATGCTTTAAGTGCAATTCCAGTCTACCTCCTGAAATCGGTTTCCTGCAATTCTGCCCCGCTTTCAAGTCCTCTTGGTAGCCTTACTTCAGTATATTTTTGGACGATAGCTGTCATTTATAACTCTGCAGGTTTGTGAATTACAGTGCCCCTGAGCTCCTTTCTTCAACTCGCTTTCTTGTGAGCTGGCCGCAACACCGCAGGATTGCTTCTGGCCCTAATCTTGTTCTGGCATGGCCCGCTGAGCCTATGGTTAATTCCTCTTCCTGGTGGGAAATGAGAGTTAAATTTGCCCGTCCAGACACCTCCAGCTAGTCTCTCATTGGTTCTCCCTATTCCTGTTCACCTTCCACAGAAATTCCAAACTGGGCCAAACAGGAGGTTAAAGGCACTGACTCTCCAAGTCGGGAGAGTGTTAGTAAAGCGTCTGGAATGTTGCACTCGAGTACCAGGGGACGAGAACTGAGACATATTGGAACACGTCTCCCAATCACACGTTTGATCATACTCTGGGTTCCACATGCATGCTTTAGCTGAAGGAAGAATGCTTAAACGTGGAGAGTTGAGACCCGTGGAATGGGTACCATGCAATATGACTTCAAAGGGTCTTCATTTGCTCACCGAACCTCTCCAATCCTATCACTGCTGCGTTTATGCCCCTGTACACACACTTGATTCTCTTTTGGAGACATAGCAATCCATAGGTTTTAAGATACTTTCTAGTGAGCTACATTCTTAGGCGTTTAATATGGGGTGTTGAGTCCATTTCGTTGAGCAAGGAGTAGCTCTTGTCTATTACATATTTGGCTTAAGGAACTTTATCTGTGCTCATTTCAATCTCTGGTTTTATCCAGCACCCCAACTCACCTTTCCCCTTAAGCAAGCATAAGTTGGTTTTCTAAATTTGAGACCCTGTTCTCTTTTGTAATCCAGTTCCTGTGCAGACAAGTTTACATTCCATGTATTAATGATATCTTATGATGTTTCTTTTTCTTGTGACTTATTTCAGATAGAATCATCATACCTGAATCCACTCATTATGCTGCTACGGGCCTGATGACATAGATTTCATTGCTGAGTGATATTGCATTGTACGTAAGTCCCACAACTGCTTTATCCATTTTTCACTTTCTGCGATATTGAACTTGTCCCGTAAACGAGTTTCTTGTAAACAGAGCCATCCCAAACTTTGGGGTGGCTCTGTCTTTTTGATTTTAATTTCCCTAAGCTATAGGGCCATAAGTGGAAGTGCCCTAGGCTCTGTTGCTTTGTTTTTTAGATGTTTCAGGAAACACCATACACTTCTCCCAAGTGGCTGTTGGCAATTTACATCCCGCCCATCAGCATAACAAGGCTCCCAGTTCTCCATGGCCTGTCCTGCCTTTCTGGATTTTAAACTTTTTTCAGATCGCCCTTTTTACCGGGGGGAAGTGAGACTTCATTGTAGTGCAGATTTCCTTTGCAAGCTTGCTTGGTTGGCCAAAAAGGGCGTATGCGTTTTTCCCTGAATATATTCAGGAAAAAACGCATACGCACTTTTTGGCCAAGTGCATCATTGTCGACGTTCTGCCTCTTTTCCTATGCTTTAAATTCAATTCCAGTCTACCTCCTGAAATCGGTTTCCTGCAATTCTGCCCCGCTTTCAAGTCCTCTTGGCAGCCTTACTTCAGTATATTTTTGGACGATAGCTGTCATTTATAACTCTGCAGGTTTGTGAATTACAGTGTCCCTGAGCTCCTTTCTTCAACTCGCTTTCTTGTGAGCTGGCCACAACACCGCAGGATTGCTTCAGGCACTAATCTGGTTCTGGCACGGCACGCTGAGCCTTTGGTTAATTCCTCTTCCTGGTGGGAAATGAGAGTTAATTTGCCCGTCCAGACACCTCCAGCTAGTCTCTCATTGGTTCTCCCTATTCCTGTTCATCTTCCGCAGAAATTGAAAACTGGGCCAAACAGGAGGTTAAAGGCACTGACTGTCCATGTCGGGAGAGTGTTAGTAAAGTGTCTGGAATGTTGCACCGAGTCCCAGGGGACGAGAACTGAGACATATTGGAACACGTCTCCCGATCACACGGTTGATCATACTCTGGGTTCCACATGCATGCTTTAGCTGAAGGAAGAATCCCTTAAACCTGGAGAGTTGAGACCCGTGGAATGGGTACCATGCAATATGACTTCAAAGGGTCTTCATTTGCTCACCAAACCTCTCCAATCCTATCACTGCTGCGTTTATGCCCCTGTACACACGCTTGATTCTCTTTCGGAGACATAGCGATCCATAGGTTTTAAGATACTTTATAGTCAGGTACATTCTTAGGCGTTCAATATGGGGTTTCAGTCCGTTTCGTTGAGCAAGGAGTAGCTCTTGTCTATTCCATATTTGGCTTAAGGAAGTTTATCTGTGCTCATTTCAATCTCTGGTTTTATGCAGCACCCCAACTCACCTTTCCCCATAAGCAAGCATAAGTTGGTTTTCTAAATTTGAGACCCTGTTCTGTTTTGTAATCCAGTTCCTGTGTAGCCAAGTTTACATTCCGTGTATTAGTGATATCTTATGATGTTTCTTTTTCTTGTGACTTATTTCAGATAGAATCATCATACCTGAATCCACTCATTATGCTGCTACGGGCCTGATGACATAGATTTCATTGCTGAGTGATATTGCATTGTACGTAAGTACCACAACTGCTTTATGCATTTTTCACTTTCTGCGATATTGAACTTGTCCCGTAAACGAGTTTCTTGTAAACAGAGCCATCCCAAACTTAGGGGTGGCTGTGTCTTTTTGATTTTAATTTCCCTAAGCTATAGGGCCATAAGTGGAAGTGCCCTAGGCTCTGTTGCTTTGTTTTTTAGATGTTTCAGGAAACACCATACACTTCTCCCGAGTGGCTGTTGGCAATATACATCCCGCCAATCAGCATAACAAGTCTCCCAGTTCTCCATGGCCTGTCCTGCCTTTCTGGAATTTACACTTTTTTCAGATGGCCCTTTTGACTGGGGGGAAGTGAGACTTCATTGTAGTGCAGATTTCCTTTGCAAGCTTGCTTGGTTGGCCAAAAAGGGCGTATGCGTTTTTTCCTGAATATATTCAGGAAAAAACGCATACGCCCTTTTTGGCCAAGTGCATCATTGTCGACGTTTTGCCTCTTTTCCTATGCTTTAAATGCAATTCCAGTGTACCTCCTGAAATCGGTTTCCTGCAATTCTGCCCCGCTTTCAAGTCCTCTTGGCAGCCTTACTTCAGTATATTTTTGGACGATAGCTGTCATTTATAACTCTGCAGGTTTGTGAATTCAGTGCCATTGTGTTCCTTTCTTCAACTCGCTTTCTTGTCAGCTGGCCGCAACTCCGCAGGATTGCTTCAGGCCCTAATCTGGTTCCGGCACGGCACGCTGAGCCTTTGGTTAATTCCTCTTCCTGGTGGGAAATGAGAGTTAAATTTGCCCGTCCAGACACCTCCAGCTAGTCTCTCATTGGTCCTCCCTATTCCTGTTCATCTTCCGCAGAAATTGCAAACTGGGCCAAATAGGAGGTTAAAGGCACTGACTCTCCAAGTCGGGAGAGTGTTAGTAAAGTGTCTGGAATGTTGCACCCGAGTACCAGGGGACGAAAACTGAGACATATTTGAACACGTCTCCTGATCACACGGTTGATCATACTCTGGGTTCCACATGCATGTTTCAGCTGAAGGAAGAATCCCTTAAACCTGGAGAGTTGAGACCCGTGGAATGAGTACCATGCAATACGACTTCAAAGGGTCTTCGTTTGCTCACCGAACCTCTCCAATCCTATCACTGCTGCGTTTATGCCCCTGTACACACGCTTGATTCTCTTTCGGAGACATAGCAATCCATAGGTTTTAAGATACTTACTAGTCAGGTACATTCTTAGGCGTTTAATATGGGGTGTTGAGTACATTTCGTTGAGCAAGGAGTAGCTCTTGTCTATTACATATTTGGCTTAAAGAACTTTATCTGTGCTCATTTCAATCTCTGGTTTTATGCAGCACCCCAACTTACCTTTCCCCTTAAGCAAGCATAAGTTGGTTTTCTATATTTGAGGCCCTGTTCTGTTTTGTAATCCAGTTCCTGCGTAGCCAAGTTTCCATTCCGTGTATTAGTGATATCTTATGATGTTTCTTTTTCTGTGTGACTTATTTCAGATAGAATCATCATACCTGAATCCACTCATTATGCTGCCACGGGCCTGATGACATAGATTTCATTGCTGAGTGATATTGCATTGTACGTAAGTACCACAACTGCTTTATCCATTTTTCACTTTCTGCGATATTGAACTTGTCCCGTAAACGAGGTTCTTGTAAACAGAGCCGTCCAAAACTTTGCGGTGGCTGTGTCTTTTTGATTTTAATTTCCCTAAGCTATAGGACCATAAGTGGAAGTGCCCTAGGCTCTGTTGCTTTGTTTCTCAGATGTTTCAGGAAACACCATACACTTCTCCCAATTGGCTGTTGGCAATTTACATCCCGCCCATCAGCATAACAAGGCTCCCAGTTCTCCATGGCCTGTCCTGCCTTTCTGGATTTTACACTTTTTTCAGATGGCCCTTTTGACCGGGGGGAAGTGAGACTTCATTGTAGTGCAGATTTCCTTTGCAAGCTTGCTTGGTTGGCCAAAAAGGGCGTATGCGTTTTTTCCTGAATATATTCAGGAAAAAACGCATACGCCCTTTTTGGCCAAGTGCATCATTGTGGACGTTCTGCCCCTTTTCCTATGCTTTAAATGCAATTCCAGTCTACCTCCTGAAATCGGTTTCCTGCAATTCTGCCCCGCTTTCAAGTCCTCTTGGCAGCCTTACTTCAGTATATTTTTGGACGATAGCTGTCATTTATAACTCTGCAGGTTTGTGAATTACAGTGCCCCTGAGCTCCTTTCTTCAACTCGCTTTCTTGTGAGCTGGCCGCAACACCGCAGGTTTGCATCAGGCCCTAATCTGGTTCCGGCACGGCACGCTGAGCCTTTGGTTAATTCCTCTTCCTGGTGGGAAATGAGAGTTAAATTTGCACGTCCAGACACCTCCAGCTAGTCTCTCATTGGTTCTCCCTATTCCTGTTCATCTTCCGCGGAATTTGCAAACTGGGCCAAACAGGAGTTTAAAGGCACTGACTCTCCAAGTTGGGAGAGAGTTAGTAAAGCGTCTGGAATGTTGCACCCGAGTACCAGGGGACGAGAACTGAGCCATATTGGAACATGTCTCCTGATCACACGGTTGATCATACTCTGGGTTCCACATGCATGTTTTAGCTGAAGGAAGAATCCCTTAAACCTGGAGAGTTGAGACCCGTGGAATGGGTACCACGCAATATGACTTCAAAGGGTCTTCATTTGCTCACTGAACCTCTCCAATCCTATCACTGCTGCGTTTATGCCCCTGTACACACGCTTGATTCTCTTTCGGAGACATAGCAATCCATATCTTTTAAGATACTTTCTAGTCAGCTACATTCTTAGGCGTTTAATATGGGGTGTTGAGTCCATTTCGTTGAGCAAGGAGTAGCTCTTGTGTATTACATATTTGGCTTAAGGAACTTTATCTGTGCTCATTTCAATCTCTGGTTTTATGCAGCACCCCAACTCACCTTTCCCCTTAAGCAAGCATAAGTTGCTTTTGTAAATTTGAGACCCTGTTGTGTTTTGTAATCCAGTTCCTGTGTAGCCAAGTTTACATTCTGTGTATTAGTGATATCTTATGATGTTTCTTTTTCTTGTGACTTATTTCAGTTAGAATCATCATACCTGAATCCACTCATTATGCTGCTACGGGCCTGATGACATAGATTTCATTGCTGAGTGATATTGCATTGTACATAAGTACCACAACTTCTTTATCCATTTTTCACTTTCTGCGATATTGAACTTGTTCCGTAAACGAGTTTCTTGTAAACAGAGCCGTCCCAAACTTTGGGGTGGCTGTGTGTTTCGAATTTAATTTCCTTAAGCTATAGTATCATAAGTGGAAGTGCCCTAGGCTCTGTTGCTTTGTTTTTTAGATGTTTCAGGAAACACCATACACTTCTCCCGAGTGGCTGTTGGCAATTTACATCCCGCCCATCAGCATAACAAGTCTCCCAGTTCTCCATGGCCTGTCCTGCCTTTCTGGATTTTACACTTTTTTCAAATGGCCCTTTGACCAGGGGGAAGTGAGACTTCATTGTAGTGCAGATTTCTTTTGCAAGCTTGCTTGGTTGGCCAAAAAGGGCGTATGCGTTTTTTCCTGAATATATTCAAAAAAAAACGCATACGCACTTTTTGGCCAAGTGCATCATTGTCGACGTTCTGCCTCTTTTCCTATGCTTTAAATGCAATTCCAGTCTACCTCCTGAAATCGGTTTCCTGCAATTCTGCCCCGCTTTAAAGTCCTCTTGGCAGCCTTACTTCAGTATATTTTTGGACGATAGCTGTCATTTATAACTCTGCAGCTTTGTGAATTACAGTGCCCCTGAGCTCCTTTCTTCAACTCGCTTTCTTGTGAGCTGGCCGCAACACCGCAGGATTGCTTCAGGCCCTAATCTGGTTCCGGCACGGCACGCAGAGCCTTTCGTTAATTCCTTTCCTGGTGGGAAATGAGAGTTAAATTTGCACGTCCAGACACCTCCAGCTAGTCTCTCATTGGTTCTCCGTATTCCTGTTCATCTTCCGCAGAAATTGCAAACTGGGCCAAACAGGAGGTTAAAGGCACTGACTCTCCAAGTCGGGAGAGTGTTAGTAAAGCGTCTGGAATGTTGCACCCGAGTACCAGGGGACGAGAACTGAGACATATTGGAACACGTCTCCCGATCACACGGTTGATCATACTCTGGGTTCCACATGCCTGATTTAGCTGAAGGAAGAATCCCTTAAACCTGGAGAGTTGAGACCCGTGGAATGGGTACCATGCAATATGACTTCAAAGGGTCTTCATTTGCTCACCGAACCTCTCCAATCCTATCACTGCTGCGTTTATGCCCCTGTACACTCGCTTGATTCTTTTTCGGAGACATAGCAATCCATAGGTTTTAAGATACTTACTAGTCAGGTACATTCTTAGGCGTTTAATATGGGGTGTTGAGTCCATTTCGTTGAGCAAGGAGTAGCTCTTGTTTGTTACATATTTGGCTTAAGGAACTTTATCTGTGCTCATTTCAATCTCTGGTTTTATGTAGCACCCCAACTCACCTTTCCCCTTAAGCAAGCATAAGTTGGTTTTCTAAATTTGAGACCCTGTTCTCTTTTGTAATCCAGTTCCTGTGTAGCCAAGTTTACATTCCGTGTATTAGTGATATCTTATGATGTTTCTTTTTCTGTGTGACTTATTTCAGATAGAATCATCATACCTGAATCCACTCATTATGCTGCTACGGGCCTGATGACATAGATTTCATTGCTGAGTGATATTGCATTGTACGTAAGTACCACAACTGCTTTATCCATTTTTCACTTTCTGCGATATTGAACTTGTCCCGTAAACGAGTTTCTTGTAAACAGAGCCTTCCCAAATTTAGGGGTGGCTGTGTCTTTTTGATTTTAATTTCCCTAAGCTATAGGACCATATGTGGAAGTGCCCTAGGCTCTGTTGCTTTGTTTTTTAGATGTTTCAGGAAACACCATACACTTCTCCCGAGTGGCTGTTGGCAACTTACATCCCGCCCATCAGCATAACAAGGCTCCCAGTTCTCCATGGCCTGTCTTGCCTTTCTGGATTTTACACTTTTTTCAGATGGCCCTTTTGACCAGGGGGAAGTGAGACTTCATTGTAGTGCAGATTTCCCTTGCAAGCTTGCTTGGTTGGCCAAAAAGGGTGTATGCGTTTTTTCCAGAATAATATTCAGGAAAAAACGCATACGCCCTTTTTGGCCAAGTGCATCATTGTCGACTTTCTGACTCTTTTCCTATGCTTTAAGTGCAATTCCAGTCTACCTCCTGAAATCGGTTTCCTGCAATTCTGCCCCACTTTCAAGTCCTCTTGGCAGCCTTACTTCAGTATATTTTTGGACGATAGCTGTCATTTATAACTCTGCAGATTTGTGAATTACAGTGCCCCTGAGTTCCTTTCTTCAACTCGCTTTCTTGTGAGATGGCCGCAACAGCGCAAGATTGCTTCAGGCCCTAATCTGGTTCCGGCACGGCACACTGAGCCTTTGGTTAATTCCTCTTCCTGGTGGGAAATGAGAGTTAAATTTGCCCATCCAGACACCTCCAGCTAGTCTCTCATTGTTTCTCGCTATTCCTGTTCATCTTCCGCAGAAATTGCAAACTGGGCCAAACAGGAGGTTAAAGGCACTGACTCTCCAAGTCGGGAGAGTGTCAGTAAAGCATCTGGAAAGTTGCACCCGAGTACCAGGGGACGAGAACTGAGACATATTGGAACACGTCTCCGGATCACACGGTTGATCATACTCTGGGTCCCACATGCATGTTTTAGCTGAAGGAAGAATCCCTTAAACCTGGAGAGTTGAGTCCCGTGGAATGGGTACCATGCAATATGACTTCAAAGGGTCTTCATTTGCTCACCGAACCTCTCCAATCCTATCACTGCTGCGTTTATGCCCCTGTACACACGCTTGATTCTCTTTCAGAGACATAGCAATCCATAGGTTTTAAGATACTTACTAGTCAGGTACATTCTTAGGCGTTTAATATGGGGTGTTGAGTCCATTTCGTTGAGCAAGGAGTAGCTCTTGTCTATTCCATATTTGGCTTAAGGAACTTTATCTGTGCTCATTTCAATCTCTGGTTTTATGCAGCACCCCAACTCACATTTCCCCTTAAGCAAGCATAAGTTGGTTTTCTAAATTTGAGACCCTGTTCTGTTTTGTAATCCAGTTCCTGTGTAGCCCAGTTTACATTCCGTGTATTAGTGATATCTTATGATGTTTCTTTTTCTGTGTGACTTATTTCACTTAGAATCAACATACCTGAATCCACTCATTATGCTGCTACGGGCCTGATGAAATAGATTTCATTGCTGAGTGATATTTCATTGTACGTAAGTACCAAAACTTCTTTATCCATTTTTCACTTTCTGCGATATTGAACTTGTCCCGTAAACGAGTTTCTTGTAAACAGAGCCGTCCCAAACTTTGGGGTGGCTGTGTCTTTTTGATTTTAATTTCCCTAAGCTATAGGGCCATAAGTGGAAGTGCCCTAGGCTCTGTTGCTTTGTTTTTTAGATGTTTCAGGAAACACCATACACTTCTCCCGAGTGGCTGTTGGCAATATACATCCCGCCCATCAGCATAACAAGGCTCCCAGTTCTCCATGGCCTGTCCTGCCTTTCTGGATTTTACACTTTTTTCAGTTGGCCCTTTTGACCGGGGGGAAGTGAGACTTCATTGTAGTGCAGATTTCCTTTGCAAGCTTGCTTGGTTAGCCAAAAAGGGCGTATGCGTTTTTTCCTGAATATATTCAAGAAAAAACACATACGCCCTTTTTGGCCCAGTGCATCATTGTCGACGTTTTCCCTCTTTTCCTATGCTTTAAATGCAATTCCAGTGTACCTCCTAAAATTGGTTTCCTGCAATTCTGCGCCACTTTCAAGTCCTCTTGGCAGCCTTACCTCAGTATATTTTTGGATGATAGCTGTCATTTATAACTCTGCAGCTTTGTGAATTACAGTGCCCCTGAGCTCGTTTCTTCAACTCGCTTTCTTGTGAGCTGGCCGCAACACCGCAGGATTGCTTCAGGCCCTAATCTGGTTCCGGCATGGCACCCTGAGCCTTTGGTTAATTCCTCTTCCTGGTGTGAAATGAGAGTTAAATTTGCACGTCCAGACACCTCCAGCAAGTCTCTCATTGGTTCTCCCTATTCCTGTTCATCTTCCGCGGAAATTGCAAACTGGGCCAAACAGGAGGTTAAAGGCACGGACTCTCCAAGTTGGGAGAGACTTACTAAAGCGTCTGGAATGTTGCACCCGAGTACCAGGGGACGAGAACTGAGACATATTGGAACATGTCTCCCGATCACACGGTTGATCATACTCTGGGTTCCACATGCATGTTTTAGCTGAAGGAAGAATCCCTTAAAGCTGGAGAGTTGAGACCCGTGGAATGGGTACCATGCAATATGACTTCAAAGGGTCTTCATTTGCTCACCGAACCTCTCCAATCCTATCACTGCTGCGTTTATGCCCCTGTACACACGCTTGATTCTCTTTCGGAGACGTAGCGATCCATAGGTTTTAAGATACTTACTAGTCAGGTACATTCTTAGGCGTTTAATATGGGGTGTTGAGTCCATTTCGTTGAGCAAGGAGTAGCTCTTGTCTATTACATATTTGGCTTAAGGAACTTTATCTGTGCTCATTTCAATCTCTGGTTTTATGCAGCACCCCAACTCACCTTTCCCCTTAAGCAAGCATAAGTTAGTTTTCTAAATTTGAGACCCTGTTCTCTTTTGTAATCCAGTTCCTGTGTAGCCAAGTTTACATTCCGTGTATTAGTGATATCTTATGATGTTTCTTTTTCTGTGTGACTTATTTCAGTTAGAATCATCATACCTGAATCCACTCATTATGCTGCTACGGGCCTGATGACATAGATTTCATTGTTGAGTGATATTGCATTGTACGTAAGTACCACAACTTCTTTATCCATTTTACACTTTCTGCGATATTGTACTTGTACCGTAAACAAGGTTCTTGTAAACAGAGCCATCCCAAACTTTGGGGTGGCTGTGTCTTTTTGATTTTAATTTCCCTAAGCTATAGGACCATAAGTGGAAGTGCCCTAGGCTCTGTTGCTTTGTTTTTTAGATGTTTCAGGAAACACCATACACTTCTCCCGAGTGGCTGTTGGCAATTTACATCCCGCCCATCAGCATAACAAGGCTCCCAGTTCTCCATGGCCTGTCCTGCCTTTCTGGATTTTACACTTTTTTCAGATGGCCCTTTTGACTGGGGGGAAGTGAGACTTCATTGTAGTGCAGATTTCCTTTGCAAGCTTGCTTGGTTGGCCAAAAAGGGCGTATGCGTTTTTTCCTGAATATATTCAGGAAAAAACGCATACGCCCTTTTTGGCCAAGTGCATCATTGTCGACGTTCTGCCTCTTTTCCTATGCTTTAAATGCAATTCCAGTCTACCTCCTGAAATCGGTTTCCTGCAATTCTGCCCCGCTTTCAAGTCCTCTTGGCCGCCTTACTTCAGTATATTTTTGGATGATAGCTGTCATTTATCACTCTGCAGGTTTGTGAATTACAGTGCCCCTGAGCTCCTTTCTTCAACTCGCTTTCTTGTGAGCTGGCCGCAACACCGCAGGATTGCTTCAGGCCCTAATCTGGTTCCGGCACGGCACGCTGAGCCTTTGGTTATTTCCTCTTCCTGGTGGGAAATGAGAGTTAAATTTGCCCGTCCAGACACCTCCAGCTAGTCTCTCATTGGTTCTCCCTATTCTTGTTTATCTTCCGCAGAAATTGCAAACTGGGCCAAACAGGAGGTTAAAGGCACTGACTCTCCAAGTCGGGAGAGTGTTAGTAAAGCGTCTGGAATGTTGCACCCGAGTACCAGGGGACGAGAACTGAGACATATTGGAACACGTCTCCGAATCACACGGTTGATCATACTCTGGTTTCCACATGCATGATTTAGCTGAAGGAAGAATCCCTTAAACCTGGAGAGTTGAGACCCGTGGAATGGGTACCATGCAATATGTCTTGAAAGGGTCTTCATTAGCTCACCGAACCTGTCCAATCCTATCACTGCTGCGTTTATGGCCCTGTACACACGCTTGATTCTCTTTCGGAGACATAGCGATCCATAGGTTTTAAGATACTTACTAGTCAGGTACATTCTTAGGCGTTTAATATGGGGTGTTGAGTCCATTTCGTTGAGCAAGGAGTAGCTCTTGTCTATTCCATATTTGGCTTAAGGAACTTTATGTGTGCTCATTTCAATCTCTGGTTTTATGCAGCACCACAACTCACCTTTCCCCTTAAGCAAGCATAAGTTGGTTTTCTAAGTTTGAGACCCTGTTCTGTTTTGTAATCCAGTTCCTGTGTAGCCAAGTTTACATTCCGTGTATTAGTGATATCTTATGATGTTTCTTTTTCTGTGTGACTTATTTCAGTTAGAATCATCATACCTGAATCCACTCATTATGCTGCTACGGGCCTGATGACATAGATTTCATTGCTGAGTGATGTTGCATTGTACGTAAGTGCCACAACTTCTTTATCCATTTTTCACTTTCTGCGATATTGTACTTGTACCATAAACAAGGTTCTTGTAAACAGAGCCGTCCCAAACTTTGGGGTGGCTGTGTCTTTTTGATTTTAATTTCCCTAAGCTATAGGGCCATAAGTAGAAGTGCCCTAGGCTCTGTTGCTTTGTTTTTCAGATGTTTCAGGAAACACCATACACTTCTCCTGAGTGGCTGTTGGCAATTTTTATCCCGCCCATCAGCATAACAAGGCTCCCAGTTCTCCATGGCCTGTCCTGCCTTTCTGGATTTTACACTTTTTTCAGATGGCCCTTTTGACCGGGGGGAAGTGAGACTTCATTGTAGTGCAGATTTCCTTTGCAAGCTTGCTTGGTTGGCCAAAAAGTGCGTATGCGTTTTTTTCTGAATATATTCAGGAAAAAACTCATATGCCCTTTTTGGCCAAGTGCATCATTGTCTACGTTGTGCCTCTTTTCCTATGCTTTAAATGCAATTCCACTCTACCTTCTGAAATCGGTTTCCTGCAATTCTGCCACACTTTCAAGTCCTCTTGGCAGCCTTATTTCAGTATATTTTTGGACGATAGCTGTTATTTATAACTCTGCAGGATTGTGAATTACAGTGCCCCTGAGCTCCTTTCTTCAACTCACTTTCTTGTGAGCTGGCCGCAACACCACAATATTGCTTCAGGCCCTAATGTGGTTCCGGCACGGCACGCTGAGCCTTTGGTTAATTCCTCTTCCTGGTGGGAAATGAGAGTTAAATTTGCCCGTCCAGACACCTCCAGCTAGTCTCTCATTGGTCCTCCCTATTCCTGTTCATCTTCCGCAGAAATTGCAAACTGGGCCAAATAGGAGGTTAAAGGCACTGACTCTCCAAGTTGGGAGAGAGTTAGTAAAGCGTCTGGAATGTTGCACCCGAGTACCAGGGGACGATAACTGAGCCATATTGGAACATGTCTCCTGATCACACGGTTGATCATACTCTGGGTTCCACATGCATGTTTTAGCTGAAGGAAGAATCCCTTAAAGCTGGAGAGTTGAGACCCGTGGAATGGGTACCATGCAATATGACTTCAAAGGGTCTTCATTTGCTCACCGAACCTCTCCAATCCTATCACTGCTGCGTTTATGCCCCTGTACACACGCTTGATTCTCTTTCGGAGACGTAGCGATCCATAGGTTTTAAGATACTTACTAGTCAGGTACATTCTTAGGCGTTTAATATGGGGTGTTGAGTCCATTTCGTTGAGCAAGGAGTAGCTCTTGTCTATTACATATTTGGCTTAAGGAACTTTATCTGTGCTCATTTCAATCTCTGGTTTTATGCAGCACCCCAACTCACCTTTCCCCTTAAGCAAGCATAAGTTAATTTTCTAAATTTGAGACCCTGTTCTCTTT
This sequence comes from Orcinus orca, assembly GCF_937001465.1. Taxonomy (NCBI): domain Eukaryota; kingdom Metazoa; phylum Chordata; class Mammalia; order Artiodactyla; family Delphinidae; genus Orcinus; species Orcinus orca. The sequence continues at coordinate 123,812 of NW_026044117.1, read as the reverse complement.
TGTAATCCAGTTCCTGTGTAGCCAAGTTTACATTCCGTGTATTAGTGATATCTTATGATGTTTCTTTTTCTGTGTGACTTATTTCAGTTAGAATCATCATACCTGAATCCACTCATTATGCTGCTACGGGCCTGATGACATAGATTTCATTGTTGAGTGATATTGCATTGTACGTAAGTACCACAACTTCTTTATCCATTTTACACTTTCTGCGATATTGTACTTGTACCGTAAACAAGGTTCTTGTAAACAGAGCCATCCCAAACTTTGGGGTGGCTGTGTCTTTTTGATTTTAATTTCCCTAAGCTATAGGACCATAAGTGGAAGTGCCCTAGGCTCTGTTGCTTTGTTTTTTAGATGTTTCAGGAAACACCATACACTTCTCCCGAGTGGCTGTTGGCAATTTACATCCCGCCCATCAGCATAACAAGGCTCCCAGTTCTCCATGGCCTGTCCTGCCTTTCTGGATTTTACACTTTTTTCAGATGGCCCTTTTGACTGGGGGCAAGTGAGACTTCATTGTAGTGCAGATTTCCTTTGCAAGCTTGCTTGGTTGGCCAAAAAGTGCGTATGCGTTTTTTCCTGAATATATTCAGGAAAAAACGCATACGCCCTTTTTGGCCAAGTGCATCATTGTCGACGTTCTGCCTCTTTTCCTATGCTTTAAATGCAATTCCAGTCTACCTCCTGAAATCGGTTTCCTGCAATTCTGCCCCGCTTTCAAGTCCTCTTGGCCGCCTTACTTCAGTATATTTTTGGATGATAGCTGTCATTTATCACTCTGCAGGTTTGTGAATTACAGTGCCCCTGAGCTCCTTTCTTCAACTCGCTTTCTTGTGAGCTGGCCGCAACACCGCAGGATTGCTTCAGGCCCTAATCTGGTTCCGGCACGGCACGCTGAGCCTTTGGTTAATTCCTCTTCCTGGTGGGAAATGAGAGTTAAATTTGCCCGTCCAGACACCTCCAGCTAGTCTCTCATTGGTTCTCCCTATTCTTGTTTATCTTCCACAGAAATTGCAAACTGGGCCAAAAAGGAGGTTAAAGGCACTGACTCTCCAAGTCGGGAGAGTGTTAGTAAAGCGTCTGGAATGTTGCACCCGAGTACCAGGGGACGAGAACTGAGACATATTGGAACACGTCTCCGAATCACACGGTTGATCATACTCTGGTTTCCACATGCATGATTTAGCTGAAGGAAGAATCCCTTAAACCTGGAGAGTTGAGACCCGTGGAATGGGTACCATGCAATATGTCTTGAAAGGGTCTTCATTAGCTCACCGAACCTGTCCAATCCTATCACTGCTGCGTTTATGGCCCTGTACACACGCTTGATTCTCTTTCGGAGACATAGCGATCCATAGGTTTTAAGATACTTACTAGTCAGGTACATTCTTAGGCGTTTAATATGGGGTGTTGAGTCCATTTCGTTGAGCAAGGAGTAGCTCTTGTCTATTACATATTTGGCTTAAGGAACCTTATGTGTGCTCATTTCAATCTCTGTTTTTATGCAGCACCACAACTCACCTTTCCCCTTAAGCAAGCATAAGTTGGTTTTCTAAGTTTGAGACCCTGTTCTGTTTTGTAATCCAGTTCCTGTGTAGCCAAGTTTACATTCCGTGTATTAGTGATATCTTATGATGTTTCTTTTTCTGTGTGACTTATTTGAGTTAGAATCATCATACCTGAATCCACTCATTATGCTGCTACGGGCCTGATGACATAGATTTCATTGCTGAGTGATGTTACATTGTACGTAAGTACCACAACTTCTTTATCCATTTTTCACTTTCTGCGATATTGTACTTGTACCATAAACAAGGTTCTTGTAAACAGAGCCGTCCCAAACTTTGGGGTGGCTGTGTCTTTTTGATTTTAATTTCCCTAAGCTATAGGGCCATAAGTAGAAGTGCCCTAGGCTCTGTTGCTTTGTTTTTCAGATGTTTCAGGAAACACCATACACTTCTCCTGAGTGGCTGTTGGCAATTTTTATCCCGCCCATCAGCATAACAAGGCTCCCAGTTCTCCATGGCCTGTCCTGCCTTTCTGGATATTACACTTTTTTCAGATGGCCCTTTTGACCGGGGGGAAGTGAGACTTCATTGTAGTGCAGATTTCCTTTGCAAGCTTGCTTGGTTGGCCAAAAAGTGCGTATGCGTTTTTTTCTGAATATATTCAGGAAAAAACTCATATGCCCTTTTTGGCCAAGTGCATCATTGTCTACGTTGTGCCTCTTTTCCTATGCTTTAAATGCAATTCCACTCTACCTTCTGAAATCGGTTTCCTGCAATTCTGCCACACTTTCAAGTCCTCTTGGCAGCCTTATTTCAGTATATTTTTGGATGATAGCTGTTATTTATAACTCTGCAGGATTGTGAATTACAGTGCCCCTGAGCTCCTTTCTTCAACTCGCTTTCTTGTGAGCTGGCCGCAACACCGCAATATTGCTTCAGGCCCTAATGTGGTTCCGGCACGGCACGCTGAGCCTTTGGTTAATTCCTCTTCCTGGTGGGAAATGAGAGTTAAATTTGCCCGTCCAGACACCTCCAGCTAGTCTCTCATTGGTCCTCCCTATTCCTGTTCATCTTTCGCAGAAATTGCAAACTGGGCCAAATAGGAGGTTAAAGGCACTGACTCTCCAAGTTGGGAGAGAGTTAGTAAAGCGTCTGGAATGTTGCACCCGAGTACCAGGGGACGATAACTGAGCCATATTGGAACATGTCTCCTGATCACACGGTTGATCATACTCTGGGTTCCACATGCATGTTTTAGCTGAAGGAAGAATCCCTTAAACCTGGAGAGTTGAGACCCGTGGAATGCGTACCACGCAATATGACTTCAAAGGGTCTTCATTTGCTCACTGAACCTCTCCAATCCTATCATTGCTGCGTTTATGCCCCTGTACACACGCTTGATTCTCTTTCGGAGACATAGCAATCCATATCTTTTAAGATACTTTCTAGTCAGCTACATTCTTAGGCGTTTAATATGGGGTGTTGAGTCCATTTCGTTGAGCAAGGAGTAGCTCTTGTGTATTACATATTTGGCTTAAGGAACTTTATCTGTGCTCATTTCAATCTCTGGTTTTATGCAGCACCCCAACTCACCTTTCCCCTTAAGCAAGCATAAGTTGGTTTTCTAAATTTGAGACCCTGTTGTGTTTTGTAATCCAGTTCCTGTGTAGCCAAGTTTACATTCTGTGTATTAGTGATATCTTATGATGTTTCTTTTTCTTGTGACTTATTTCAGTTAGAATCATCATACCTGAATCCACTCATTATGCTGCTACGGGCCTGATGACATAGATTTCATTGCTGAGTGATATTGCATTGTACATAAGTACCACAACTTCTTTATCCATTTTTCACTTTCTGTGATATTGAACTTGTCCCGTAAACGAGTTTCTTGTAAACAGAGCCGTCCCAAACTTTGGGGTGGCTGTGTCTTTTTGAATTTAATTTCCCTAAGCTATAGTACCATAAGTGGAAGTGCCCTAGGCTCTGTTGCTTTGTTTTTTAGATGTTTCAGGAAACACCATACACTTCTCCCGAGTGGCTGTTGGCAATTTACATCCCGCCCTTCAGCATAACAAGTCTCCCAGTTCTCCATGGCCTGTCCTGCCTTTCTGGATTTTACACTTTTTTCAAATGTTCCTTTTGACCGGGGGAAGTGAGACTTCATTGTAGTGCAGATTTCCTTTGCAAGCTTGCTTGGTTGGCCAAAAAGGGCGTATGCGTTTTTTCCTGAATATATTCAAGAAAAAACGCATACGCACTTTTTGGCCAAGTGCATCATTGTCGACGTTCTGCCTCTTTTCCTATGCTTTAAATGCAATTCCAGTCTACATCCTGAAATCGGTTTCCTGCAATTCTGCCCCGCTTTCAAGTCCTCTTGGCAGCCTTACTTCAGTATATTTTTGGACGATAGCTGTCATTTATAACTCTGCAGGTTTGTGAATTACAGTGCCCCTGAGCTCCTTTCTTCAACTCGCTTTCTTGTGAGCTGGCCGCAACACCGCAGGATTGCTTCAGACCCTAATCTGGTTCCGGCACGGCACGCTGAGCCTTTGGTTAATTCCTCTTCCTGGTGGGAAATGAGAGTTAAATTTGCCCGTCCAGACACCTCCAGCTAGTCTCTCATTGGTCCTCCCTATTCCTGTTCATCTTCTGCAGAAATTGCAAACTGGGCCAAATAGGAGGTTAAAGGCACTGACTCTCCAAGTCGGGAGAGTGTTAGTAAAGTGTCTGGAATGTTGCACCCGAGTACCAGGGGACGAAATCTGAGACATATTTGAACACGTCTCCTGATCACACGGTTGATCATACTCTGGGTTCCACATACATGTTTCAGCTGAAGGAAGAATCCCTTAAACCTGGAGAGTTGAGACCCGTGGAATGAGTACCATGCAATACGACTTCAAAGGGTCTTCGTTTGCTCACCGAACCTCTCCAATCCTATCACTGCTGCGTTTATGCCCCTGTACACACGCTTGATTCTCTTTCGGAGACATAGCAATCCATAGGTTTTAAGATACTTACTAGTCAGGTACATTCTTAGGCGTTTAATATGGGGTGTTGAGTCCATTTCGTTGAGCAAGGAGTAGCTCTTGTCTATTACATATTTGGCTTAAAGAACTTTATCTGTGATCATTTCAATCTCTGGTTTTATGCAGCACCCCAACTCATCTTTCCTCTTAAGCAAGCATAAGTTGGTTTTCTAAATTTGAGACCCTGTTCTCTTTTGTAATCCAGTTCCTGTGTAGCCAAGTTTACATTCCGTGTATTAGTGATATCTTATGATGTTTCTTTTTCTGTGTGACTTATTTCAGATAGAATCATCATACCTGAATCCACTCATTATGCTGCTACGGGCCTGATGACATAGATTTCATTGCTGAGTGATATTGCATTGTACGTAAGTACCACAACTGCTTTATCCATTTTTCACTTAATGCGATATTGAACTTGTCCCATAAAGGAGTTTCTTGTAAACAGAGCCGTCCCAAACTTAGGGGTGGCTGTGTCTTTTTGATTTTAATTTCCCTAAGCTATAGGGCCATAAGTAGAAGTGCCCTAGGCTCTGTTGCTTTGTTTTTCAGATGTTTCAGGAAACACCATACACTTCTCCCGAGTGGCTGTTGGCAATTTATATCCCGCCCATCAGCATAACAAGGCTCCCAGTTCTCCATGGCCTGTCCTGCCTTTCTTGATTTTATACTTTTTTCAGATGGCCCTTTTTACCACGGGGAAGTGAGACTTCATTGTAGTGCAGATTTCCTTTGCAAGCTTGCTTGGTTGGCCAAAAAGAGCGTATGCGTTTTTTCCTGAATATATTCAGGAAAAAACGCATACGCCCTTTTTGGCCAAGTGCATCATTGTCAACGTTCTGCCTCTTTTCCTATGCTTTAAATTCAATTCCAGTCTACCTCCTGAAATCGGTTTCCTGCAATTCTGCCCCGCTTTCAAGTCCTCTTGGCAGCCTTACTTCAGTATATTTTTGGACGATAGCTGTCATTTATAACTCTGCACGTTTGTGAATTACAGTGTCCCTGAGCTCCTTTCTTCAACTCGCTTTCTTGTGAGCTGGCCGCAACACCGCAGGATTGCTTCAGGCCCTAATCTGGTTCCGGCACGGCATGCTGAGCCTTTGGTTAATTCCTCTTCCTGGTGGGAAATGAGAGTTAAATTTGCACGTCCAGACACCTCCAGCTAGTCTCTCATTGGTTCTCCCTATTCCTGTTCATCTTCCGCGGAATTTGCAAACTGGGCCAAACAGGAGGTTAAAGGCACTGACTCTCCAAGTTGGGAGAGAGTTAGTAAAGCGTCTGGAATGTTGCACCCGAGTACCAGGGGACGATAACTGAGCCATATTGGAACATGTCTCCTGATCACACGGTTGATCATACTCTGGGTTCCACATGCATGTTTTAGCTGAAGGAAGAATCCCTTAAACATGGAGAGTTGAGACCCGTGGAATGGGTACCACGCAATATGACTTCAAAGGGTCTTCATTTGCTCACTGAACCTCTCCAATCCTATCACTGCTGCGTTTATGCCCCTGTACACACGCTTGATTCTCTTTCGGAGACATAGCAATCCATATCTTTTAAGATACTTTCTAGTCAGCTACATTCTTAGGCGTTTAATATGGGGTGTTGAGTCCATTTCGTTGAGCAAGGAGTAGCTCTTGTGTATTACATATTTGGCTTAAGGAACTTTATCTGTGCTCATTTCAATCTCTGGTTTTATGTAGCACCCCAACTCACCTTTCCCCTTAAGCAAGCATAAGTTGGTTTTCTAAATTTGAGACCCTGTTGTGTTTTGTAATCCAGTTCCTGTGTAGCCAAGTTTACATTCTGTGTATTAGTGATATCTTATGATGTTTCTTTTTCTTGTGACTTATTTCAGTTAGAATCATCATACCTGAATCCACTCATTATGCTGCTACGGGCCTGATGACATAGATTTCATTGCTGAGTGATATTGCATTGTACATAAGTACCACAACTTCTTTATCCATTTTTCACTTTCTGTGATATTGAACTTGTCCCGTAAACGAGTTTCTTGTAAACAGAGCCATCCCAAACTTTGGGGTTGCTGTGTCTTTTTGAATTTAATTTCCCTAAGCTATAGTACCATAAGTGGAAGTGCCCTAGGCTCTGTTGCTTTGTTTTTTAGATGTTTCAGGAAACACCATACACTTCTCCCGAGTGGCTGTTGGCAATTTACATCCCGCCCATCAGCATAACAAGTCTCCCAGTTCTCCATGGCCTGTCCTGCCTTTCTGGATTTTACACTTTTTTCAAATGTTCCTTTTGACCGGGGGAAGTGAGACTTCATTGTAGTGCAGATTTCCTTTGCAAGCTTCCTTGGTTGGCCAAAAAGGGCGTATGCGTTTTTTCCTGAATATATTCAAGAAAAAACGCATACGCACTTTTTGGCCAAGTGCATCATTGTGGACGTTCTGCCTCTTTTCCTATGCTTTAAATGCAATTCCAGTCTACCTCCTGAAATCGGTTTCCTGCAATTCTGCCCCGCTTTCAAGTCCTCTTGGCAGCCTTACTTCAGTATATTTTTGGACGATAGCTGTCATTTATAACTCTGCAGGTTTGTGAATTACAGTGCCCCTGAGCTCCTTTCTTCAACTCGCTTTCTTGTGAGCTGGCCGCAACACCGCAGGATTGCTTCAGGCCCTAATCTGGTTCCGGCACGGCACGCTGAGCCGTTGGTTAATTCCTTTCCTGGTGGGAAATGAGAGTTAAATTTGCACGTCCAGACACCTCCAGCTAGTCTCTCATTGGTTCTCCCTATTCCTGTTCATCTTCCGCAGAAATTGCAAACTGGGCCAAACAGGAGGTTAAAGGCACTGACTCTCCAAGTAGGGAGAGTGTTAGTAAAGCGTCTGGAATGTTGCACCCGAGTACCAGGGGACGAGAACTGAGACATATTGGAACACATCTCCCGATCACACGGTTGATCATACTCTGGGTTCCACATGCCTGATTTAGCTGAAGGAAGAATCCCTTAAACCTGGAGAGTTGAGACCCGTGGAAGGGGTACCATTCAATATGACTTCAAAGGGTCTTCATTTGCTCACCGAATGTCTCCAATCCTATCATTGCTGCATTTATGCCCCTCTACACATGCTTGATTCTCTTTCGGAGACATAGCAATCCATAGGTTTTAAGATACTTACTAGTCAGGTACATTCTTAGGCGTTTAATATGGGGTGTTGAGTCCATTTCGTTGAGCAAGGAGTAGCTCTTGTGTATTACATATTTGGCTTAAGGAACTTTATCTGTGCTCATTTCAATCTCTGGTTTTATACAGCACCCCAACTCAACTTTCCCCTTAAGCAAGCATAAGTTGGTTTTCTAAATTTGAGACCCTGTTCTCTTTTGTAATCCAGTTCCTGTGTAGCCAAGTTTACATTCCGTGTATTAGTGATATCTTATGAAGTTTCTTTTTCTGTGTGACTTATTTCAGTTAGAATCATCATACCTGAATCCACTCATTATGCTGCTACGGGCCTGATGACATAGATTTCATTGCTGAGTGATATTGCATTGTACGTAAGTACCAAAACTTCTTTATCCATTTTTCACTTTCTGCGATATTGTACTTGTACCGTAAACAAGGTTCTTGTAAACAGAGCCGTCCCAAACTTTGGGGTGGCTGTGTCTTTTTGATTTTAATTTCCCTAAGCTATAGGACCATAAGTGGAAGTGCCCTAGGCTCTGTTGCTTTGTTTTTTAGATGTTTCAGGAAACACCATACACTTCTCCCCAGTGGCTGTTGGCAATTTTCATCCCGCCCATCAGCATAACAAGGCTCCCAGTTCTCCATGGCCTGTCCTGCCTTTCTGGAGTTTACACTTTTTTCAGATGGCCCTTTTGACCGGGGGGAAGTGAGACTTCATTGTAGTGCAGATATCCTTTGCAAGCTTGCTTGGTTGGCCAAAAAGGGCGTATGCGTTTTTTCCTGAATATATTCAGGAAGAAACGCATACGCCCTTTTTGGCCAAGTGCATCATTGTCGACGTTTTGCCTCTTTTCCTATGCTTTAAATGCAATTCCAGTGTACCTCTTAAAATTGGTTTCCTGCAATTCTGCCCTGCTTTCAAGTCCTCTTGGCAGCCTTACTTCAGTATATTTTTGGACGATAGCTGTCATTTATAACTCTGCAGGTTTGTGAATTACAGTGCCCCTGAGCTCCTTTCTTTAACTCGCTTTCTTGTGAGATGGCTGCAACACCGCAGGATTGCTTCAGGCCCTAATCTGGTTCCGGCACGGCACGCTGAGCCTTTGGTTAATTCCTCTTCCTGGTGGGAAATGAGAGTTAAATTTGCCCGTCCAGACACCTCCAGCTAGTCTCTCATTGGTTCTCCCTATTCCTGTTCATCTTCCGCAGAAATTGCAAACTGGGCCAAACAGGAGGTTAAAGGCACTGACTCTCCAAGTCGGGAGAGTGTTAGTAAAGCGTCTGGAATGTTTTACCCGAGTACCAGGGGACGAGAACTGAGACATATTGGAACACGTCTCCCGATCACACGGTTGATCATACTCTGGGTTCCACATGCATGATTTAGCTGAAGGAAGAATCCCTTAAACCTGGAGAGTTGAGACCCGTGGAATGGGTACCATGCAATATGACTTCAAAGGGTCTTCATTTGCTCACTGAACCTCTCCAATCCTATCACTGCTGCGTTTATGCCCCTGTACACACGCTTGATTCTCTTTTGGAAACATAGCGATCCATAGGTTTTAAGATACTTACTAGTCAGGTACATTCTTAGGCGTTTAATATGGGGTGTTGAGTCCATTTCGTTGAGCAAGGAGTAGCTCTTGTCTATTCCATATTTGGCTTAAGGAACTTTATCTGTGCTCATTTCAATCTCTGGTTTTATGCAGCACCCCAACTCACCTTTCCCCTTAAGCAAGCATAAGTTGGTTTTCTAAATTGAGACACTGTTCTCTTTTGTAATCCAGTTCCTGTGTAGCCAAGTTTACATTCCGTGTATTAGTGATATCTTATGAAGTTTCTTTTTCTGTGTGACTTATTTCAGTTAGAATCATCATACCTGAATCCACTCATAATGCTGCTATGGGCCTGATGACATAGATTTCATTGCTGAGTGATATTGCATTGTACGTAAGTACCACAACTTCTTTATCCATTTTTCACTTTCTGTGATATTGTACTTGTCCCGTAAACAATTTTCTTGTAAACAGAGCCGTCCCAAACTTTGGGGTGGCTGTGTCTTTTTGATTTTAATTTCCCTAAGCTATAGGACCATAAGTGGAAGTGCCCTAGGCTCTGTTGCTTTGTTTTTTAGATGTTTCAGGAAACACCATACACTTCTCCCGAGTGGCTGTTGGCAATTTTCATCCCGCCCATCAGCATAACAAGGCTCCCAGTTCTCCATGGCCTGTCCTGCCTTTCTGGATTTTACGCTTCTTTCAGATGGCCCTTTTGACCAGGGGGAAGTGAGACTTCATTGTAGTGCAGATATCCTTTGCAAGCTTGCTTGGTTGGCCAAAAACGGCGTATGCTTTTTTTCCTGAATATATTCAGGAAAAAACGCATACGCCCTTTTTGGCCAAGTGCATCATTGTGGACGTTCTGCCTCTTTTCCTATGCTTTAAATGCAATTCCAGTCTACCTCCTGAAATCGGTTTCCTGCAATTCTGCCCCGCTTTCAAGTCCTCTTGGCAGCCTTACTTCAGTATATTTTTGGACGATAGCTGTCATTTATAACTCTGCAGGTTTGTGAATTACAGTGCCCCTGAGCTCCTTTCTTTTACTCGCTTTCTTGTGAGCTGGCTGCAACACCGCAGGATTGCTTCAGGCCCTAATCTGGTTCCGGCTCGGCACGCTGAGCCTTTGGTTAATTCCTCTTCCTGGTGGGAAATGAGAGTTAAATTTGCCCGTCCAGACACCTCCAGCTAGTCTCTCATTGGTTCTCCCTATTCCTGTTCATCTTCCGCAGAAATTGCAAACTGGGCCAAACAGGAGGTTAAAGGCACTGACTCTCCAAGTCGGGAGAGTGTTAGTAAAGCGTCTGGAATGTTTTACCCGAGTACCAGGGGACGAGAACTGAGACATATTGGAACACGTCTCCCGATCACACGGTTGATCATACTCTGGGTTCCACATGCATGATTTAGCTGAAGGAAGAATCCCTAAACCTGGAGAGTTGAGACCCGTGGAATGGGTACCATGCAATATGACTTCAAAGGGTCTTCATTTGCTCACCGAATGTCTCCAATCCTATCATTGCTGCATTTATGCCCCTCTACACATGCTTGATTCTCTTTCGGAGACATAGCAATCCATAGGTTTTAAGATACTTACTAGTCAGGTACATTCTTAGGCGTTTAATATGGGGTGTTGAGTCCATTTCGTTGAGCAAGGAGTAGCTCTTGTGTATTCCATATTTGGCTTAAGGAACTTTATCTGTGCTCATTTCAATCTCTGGTTTTATGCAGCACCCCAACTCACCTTTCCCCTTAAGCAAGCATAAGTTGGTTTTCTAAATTTGAGACTCTGTTCTCTTTTGTAATCCAGTTCCTGTGTAGCCAAGTTTACATTCCGTGTATTAGTGATATCTTATGAAGTTTCTTTTTCTGTGTGACTTATTTCAGTTAGAATCATCATACCTGAATCCACTCATAATGCTGCTATGGGCCTGATGACATAGATTTCATTGCTGAGTGATATTGCATTGTACGTAATTACCACAACTTCTTTATCCATTTTTCACTTTCTGTTATATTCTACTTGTCCCGTAAACAATTTTCTTGTAAACAGAGCCGTCCCAAACTTTGGGGTGGCTGTGTCTTTTTGATTTTAATTTCCCTAAGCTATAGGGCCATAAGTGGAAGTGCCCTAGGCTCTGTTGCTTTGTTTTTTAGATGTTTCAGGAAACACCATACACTTCTCCCGAGTGGCTGTTGGCAATATACATCCCGCCCATCAGCATAACAAGGCTCCCAGTTCTCCATGGCCTGTCCTGCCTTTCTGGATTTTACACTTTTTTCAGTTGGCCCTTTTGACCGGGGGGAAGTGAGACTTTATTGTAGTACAGATTTCCTTTGCAAGCTTGCTTGGTTGGACAAAAAGGGCGTATGCGTTTTTTCCTGAATATATTCAGGAAAAAACGCATACGCCCTTTTTGGCCAAGTGCATCATTGTCGACGTTCTGCTTCTCTTCCTGTGCTTTAAATGCAATTCCAGTCTACCTCCTGAAATCGGTTTCCTGCAATTCTGCCCCGCTTTCAAGTCCTCTTGGCAGCCTTACTTCAGTATATTTTTGGACGATAGCTGTCATTTATAACTCTGCATGTTTGTGAATTACAGTGTCCCTGAGCTCCTTTCTTCAACTCGCTTCCTTGTGAGCTGGCCGCAACACCGCAGGATTGCTTCAGGCCCTAAACTGGTTCTGGCACGGCACGCTGAGCCTTTGGTTAATTCCTCTTCCTGGTGGGAAATAAGAGTTAAATTTGCCCGTCTAGACACCTCAAGCTAGTCTCTCATTGGTTCTCCCTATTCCTGTACATCTTCCGCGGAATTTGCAAACTGGGTCAAACAGGAGGTTAAATGCACTGACTCTCCAAGTTGGGAGATTGTTAGTAAAGCGTCTACAATGTTGCACCCGAGTACCAGGGTCGAGAATTGAGACATATTGGAACACGTCTCCCGATCACACGGTTGATGATACTCTGGGTTCCACATGCATGTTTCAGCTGAAGGAAGAATCCCTTAAACCTGGAGAGTTGAGACCCGTGGAATGGGTACCATGCAATATGATTTCAAAGGGTCTTTGTTTGCTCACCGAACCTCTCCAATCCTATCACTGCTGCGTTTATGCCCCTGTACACATGCTTGATTCTCTTTCGGAGACATAGCAATCCATAGGTTTTAAGATACTTACTAGTCAGGTACATTCTTAGGCGTTTAATATGGGGTGTTGTGTCCATTTCGTTGAACAAGGAGTAGCACTTGTCTATTACATATTTGGCTTAAGGAAATTTATCTGTGCTCATTTCAATCTCTGGTTTTATGCAGCACCCCAACTCACCTTTCCCCTTAAGCAAGCATAAGTTGGTTTTCTAAATTTGAGACCCTGTTCTGTTTTGTAATCCAGTTCCTGTGTAGCCAAGTTTACATTCCGTGTATTAGTGATATCTTATGATGTTTCTTTTTCTGTGTGACTTATTTCAGTTAGAATCATCATACCTGAATCCACTCATTATGCTGCTATGGGCCTGATGACATAGATTTCATTGCTGAGTGATATTGCATTGTACGTAAGTACCACAACTTCTTTATCCATTTTTCACTTTCTGCGATATTGAACTTGTACCGTAAACGAGGTTCTTGTAAACAGAGCCATCCCAAACTTAGGGGTCGTTGTTTCTTTTTGATTTTAATCTCCCTAAGCTACAGGACCATAAGTGGAAGTGCCCTAGGCTCTGTTGCTTTGTTTTGTAGATGTTTCAGGAAGCACCATACACTTCTCCCGAGTGGCTCTTGGCAATGTACATCCCGCCCATCAGCATAACAAGGCTCCCAGTTCTCCATGGCCTGTCCTGCCTTTCTGGATTTTACACTTTTTTCAGATGGCCCTTTTGAATGGGAGGAAGTGAGACTTCATTGTAGTGCAGATTTCCTTTTCAAGCTTGCTTGGTTGGCCAAAAATGGCGTATGCGTTTTGTCCTGAATATATTCAGGAAGAAACGCATATGCCCTTTTTGGCCAAGTGCATCATTGTCGACGTTCTGCCTCTCTTCCTATGCTTTAAATGCAATTCCAGTGTACCTCCTGAAATCGGTTTCCTGCAATTCTGCCCCGCTTTCAAGTCCTCTTGGCAGCCTTACTTCAGTATATTTTTGGACGATAGCTGTCATTTATAACTCTGCAGGTTTATGAATTACAGTGCCCCTGAGCTCCTTTCTTCAACTTGCTTTCTTGTGAGCTGGCTGCAACACCGCAGGATTGCTTCAGGCCCTAAACTTGTTCTGGCACGGCAGGCTGAGCCTTTGGTTAATTCCTCTTCCTGGTGGGAAATGAGAGTTAAATTTGCCCGTCCAGACACCTCCAGCTAGTCTCTCATTGGTTCTCCCTATTCCTGTTCATCTTCCGCAGAAATTGCAAACTGGGCCGAAGAGGAGGTTAAAGGCACTGACTCTCCAAGTCGGGAGAGTGTTATTAAAGTGTCTGGAATGTTGCACCCGAGTACCAGGGGTTGAGAACTGAGACATATTGGAACACGTCTCACAATCACACGGTTGATCATACCCTGGGTACCACATGCATGATTTAGCTGAAGGAAGAATCCCTTAAACCTGGAGAGTTGAGACCCGTGGAAGGGGTACCATGCAATATGACTTCAAAGGGTCTTTATTTGCTCACCGAACCTCTCCAATCCTATCACTGCTGTGTTTATGGCCCTGTACTCACGCTTGATTCTCTTTCGGAGACATAGCAATCCATAGGTTTTAAGATACTTACTAGTCAGTTACATTCTTAGGCGTTTAATATGGGGTGTTGAGTCCATTTCGTTGAGCAAGGAGTAACTCTTGTCTATTCCATATTTGGCTTAAGGAACTTTATCTGTGCTCATTTCAATCTCTGGTTTTATGCAGCACCACAACTCACCTTTCCCCTTAAGCAAGCATAAGTTGGTTTTCTAAATTTGAGACCCTATTCTGTTTTGTAATTCAGTTCCTGTGTAGTCAAGTTTACATTCCATGTATTAGTGATATCTTATGATGTTTATTTTTCTGCGTGACTTATTTCAGTTAGAATCATCATACCTGAATCCACTCATTAGGCTGCTACGGGCCTGATGACATAGATTTCATTGCTGAGTGATATTGCATTGTACGTAAGTACCACAACTTCTTTATCCATTTTTCACTTTCTGCGATATTGAACTTGTACCGTAAACGAGGTTCTTGTAAACAGAGCCGTCCCAAACTTTGGGGTGGCTGTGTCTTTTTGATTTTAATTTCCCTAAGCTATAGGACCATAAGTGGAAGTGCCCTAGGCTCTGTTGCTTTGTTTTTTACATGTTTCAGGAAACACCATACACTTCTCCCGAGGGGCTGTTGGCAATTTACATCCCACCCATCAGCATAACAGGGCTCCCAGTTCTCCATGGACTGTCCTGCCTTTCTGGATTTTACACTTTATTCAGATGGCCCTTTTGACCGGGGGGAAGTGAGACTTCATTGTAGTGCAGATTTCCTTTGCAAGCTTGCTTGGTTGGCCAAAAAGGGCGTATGCGTTTTTTCCTGAATATATTCAGGAAGAAACGCATACGCCCTTTTTGGCCAAGTGCATCATTGTCGACGTTCTGCTTCTCTTCCTGTGCTTTAAATGCAATTCCAGTCTACCTCCTGAAATCGGTTTCCTGCAATTCTGCCCCGCTTTCAAGTCCTCTTGGCAGCCTTACTTCAGTATATTTTTGGACGATAGCTGTCATTTATAACTCTGCAGGTTTGTGATTTACAGTGCCCCTGAGCTCCTTTCTTCAACTCACTTTCTTGTGAGCTGGCCGCAACACCGCAGGATTGCTTCAGGCCCTAATATGGTTCCGGCACGGCACACTGAGCCTTTGGTTAACTCCACTTCCTGGTGGGAAATGAGAGTTAAATTTGCCCGTCCAGACACCTCCAGCTAGTCTCTCATTGGTTCTCCCTATTCCTGTTCATCTTCCGCAGAATTTGCAAACTGGGCCAGACAGGAGGTTAAAGGCACTGATTCTCCAAGTCGGGAGAGTGTTAGTAAAGCATCTGGAATGTTGCACCCGAGTACCAGGGCACGAAAACTGAGACATATTTGAACACGTCTCCCGATCACATGGTTGATCATACTCTGGGTTCCACATGCATGTTTCAGCTGAAGGAAGAATCCCTTAAACCTGGAGAGTTGAGACCCGTGGAATGGGTACCATGCAATATGACTTCAAAGGGTCTTCATTTGCTCACCGAACCTCTCCAATCCTATCACTGCTGCGTTTATGCTCCTGTACACACGCTTGATTCTCTTTCAGAGACATAGCAATCCATAGTTTTTAAGATACTTACTAGTCAGGTACATTCTTAGGCGTTTAATATGTGGTGTTGAGTCTATTTCGTTGAGCAAGGAGTAGCTCTTGTCTATTCCATATTTGGCTTAAGGAACTTTATCTGTGCTCATTTCAATCTCTGGTTTTATGCAGCACCCCAACTCACCTTTCCCCTTAAGCAAGCATAAGTTGGTTTTCTAAATTTGAGATCCTGTTCTGTTTTGTAAACCAGTTCCTGTGTAGCCAAGTTTACATTCCGTGTATTAGTGATATCTTATGATGTTTCTTTTTCTGTGTGACTTATTTCAGTTAGAATCATCATACCTGAATGCACTCTATGCTGCTACAAGCCTGATGACATAGATTTCATTGCTGAGTGATATTGCATTGTACGTAAGTACCACAACTTCTTTATCCATTTTTCACTTTCTGCGATATTGAACTTGTACCGTAAACGTGGTTCTTGTAAACAGAGCCGTCCCAAACATTGGGGTGGCTGTGTCTTTTTGATTTTAATTTCCCTAAGCTATAGGACTATAAGTGGAAGTGCCCTAGGCTCTGTTGCTTTGTTTTTTAGATGTTTCAGGAAACACCCTACACTTCTCCCGAGTGGCTGTTGGCAATTTACATCCCGCCCATCAGCATAACAAGGCTCCCAGTTCTCCATGGCCTGTCCTGCCTTTCTAGATTTTACACTGTTTTCAGATCGCCCTTTTGACCAGGGGGAAGTGAGACTTCATTGTAGTGCAGATTTCCTTTGCAAGCTTGCTTGGTTGGCCAAAAAGTGCGTATGCGTTTTTTCCTGAATATATTCAGGAAAAAACTCATACGCCCTTTTTGGCCAAGTGCCTCATTGTCGACGTTCTGCCTCTTTTCCTCTGCTTTAAATGCAATTCCAGTCTACCTCCTGAAATCAGTTTCCTGCAATTCTGCCCCGCTTTCAAGTCCTCTTGGCAGCCTTACTTCAGTATATTTTTGGACGATAGCTGTCATTTATAACTCTGCAGGTTTGTGAATTACAGTGCCCCTGAGCTCCTTTCTTCAACTCGCTTTCTTGTGAGCTGGCCGCAACACCGCAGGATTGCTTCAGGCCCTAATCTGGTTCTGGCAAGGCACGCTGAGCCTTTGCTTAATTCCTCTTCCTGGTGGGAAATGAGAGTTAAATTTGCCCGTCCAGACACCTCCAGATAGTCTCTCATTGGTTCTCCCTATTCCTGTTCATCTTCCGCAGAAATTGCAAACTGGGCCAAACAGGAGGTTAAAGGCACTGACTCTCCAAGTCGGGAGAGTGTTAGTAAAGTGTCTGGAATGTTGCACCCGAGTACCAGGGGACGAGAACTGAGATATATTGGCACACGTCTCCCGATCACACGGTTGATCATACTCTGGGTTCCACATGCATGTTTTAGCTGAAGGAAGAATCCCTTAAACCTGGAGAGTTGAGACCCGTGGAATGGGTACCATGCAATATGATTTCAAAGGGTCTTCGTTTGCTCACCGAACCTCTCCTATCCTATCACTGCTGCATTTATGCCCCTGTACACATGCTTGATTCTGTTTCGGAGACATAGCAATCCATTGGTTTTAAGATAATTACTAGTCAGGTACATTCTTAGGCATTTAATATGGGGTTTTGTGTCCATTTCATTGAACAAGGAATAGCACTTGTCTATTACATATTTGGCTTAAGGAACTTTATCTGTGCTCATTTCAATCTCTGGTTTTATGCAGCACCCCAACTCACCTTTCCCCTTAAGCAAGCATAAGTTGGTTTTCTAAATTTGAGACCCTGTTCTCTTTTGTAATCCAGTTCCTGTGTAGCCAAGTTTACATTCCGTGTATTAGTGATATCTTATGATGTTTCTTTTTCTGTGTGACTTATTTCAGTTAGAATCATCATACCTGAATGCACTCATTTTCTGCTACAGGCCTGTTGACATAGATTTCATTGCTGAGTGATATTGCATTGTACGTAAGTACCACAACTTCTTTATCCATTTTTCGCTTTCTGCGATATTGAACTTGTACCGTAAACGAGGTTCTTGTAAACAGAGCCGTCCCAAACTTTGGGGTGGCTGTGTCTTTTTGATTTTAATTTCCCTAAGTTATAGGACCATAAGTGGAATTGACCTAGGCTCTGTTGCTTTGTTTTTTAGATGTTTCAGGAAACATCATACACTTCTCTCCAGTGGCTGTTGGCCATTTACATCCCGCCCATCAGCATAACAAGGCTCCCAGTTCTCCATGGCCTGTCCTGTCTTTCTAGATTTTACACTTTTTTCAGATGGCCCTTTTGACCGGGGGGGAAGTGAGACTTCATTGTAGTGCAGATTTCCTTTGCAAGCTTGCTTGGTTGGCCAAAAAGGGCGTATGCGTTTTTTCCTGAATATATTCAGGAAAAATCACATACGCCCTTTTTGGCCAAGTGCATCATTGTCGACGTTTTGCCTCTTTTCCTATGCTTTAAATGCAATTCCAGTGTACCTCCTGAAATCGGTTTCCTGCAATTCTGCCCCGCTTTCAAGTCCTCTTGGCAGCCTTACTTCAGTATATTTTTGGACGATAGCTGTCATTTATAACTCTGCAGGTTTGTGAATTACAGTGCCCCTGAGCTCCTTTCTTCAACTCGCTTTCTTGTGAGCTGGCCGCAACACCGCAGGATTGCTTCAGGCCCTAATCTGGTTCCGGCACGGCACACTGAGCCTGTGGTTAACTCCTCTTCCTGGTGGGAAATGAGAGTTAAATTTGCCCGTCCAGACACCTCCAGCTAGTCTCTCTTTGGTTCTCCCTATTCCTGTTCATCTTCCACAGAAATTGCAAACTGGGCCAAACAGGAGGTTAAAGGCACTGACTCTCCAAGTCGGGAGAGTGTTAGTAAAGCATCTGGAATGTTGCACGCGAGTACCAGGGGACGAGAACTGAGACATATTTGAGCATGTCTCCCAATCACATGGTTGATCATACTCTGGGTTCCACATGCATGTTTTACCTGAAGGAAGAATCCCTTAAACCTGGAGAGTTGAGACCCGTGGATTGGGTACCATGCAATATGACTTCAAAGGGTCTTCATTTGCTCACCGAACATCTCCAATCCTATCACTGCTGCGTTTATGACCCTGTACACACGCTTGATTCTCTTTTGGAGACATAGCAGTCCATAGGTTTTAAGATACTTACTAGTCAGGTACATTCTTAGGCGTTTAATATGGGGTGTTGAGTCCATTTCGTTGAGCAAGGAGTAGCTCTTGTCTATTCCATATTTGGCTTAAGGAACTTTATCTGTGCTCATTTCAATCTCTGGTTTTATGCAGCACCCCAACTCACCTTTCCCGTTAAGCAAGCATAAGTTGGTTTTCTAAATTTGAGACCCTGTTCTGTTTTGTAATCCAGTTCCTGTGTAGCCAAGTTTACATTCCGTGTATTAGTGATATCTTATGATGTTTCTTTTTCTGTGTGACTTATTTCAGTTAGAATCATCATACCTGAATCCACTCATTATGCTGCTACGGGCCTGATGACATAGATTTCATTGCTGAGTGATATTGCATTGTACGTAAGTACCACAACTTCTTTATCCATTTTTCACTTTCTGTGATATTGAACTTGTACCGTAAACGAGGTTCTTGTAAACAGAGCCATCCCAAACTTAGGGGTCGTTGTTTCTTTTTGATTTTAATTTCCCTAAGCTACAGGACCATAAGTGGAAGTGCCCTAGGCTCTGTTGCTTTGTTTTAGATGTTCCAGGAAACACCATACACTTATCCCGAGTGGCTGTTGGCAATTTACATCCCGCCCATCAGCATAACAAGGCTCCCAGTTCTCCATGGCCTGTCCTGCCTTTCTGGATTTTACACTTTTTTCAGATGGCCCTTTTGACCGGGGGGAAATGAGACTTCATTGTAGTGCAGATTTCCCTTGCAAGCTTGCTTGGTTGGCCAAAAAGTGCGTCATTGTCGACGTTCTGCCTCTTTTCCTATGCTTTAAATGCAATTCTAGTCTACCTCCTGAAATCGGTTTCCTGCAATTCTGCCCCGCTTTCAAGTCCTCTTGGCAGCCTTACTTCAGTATATTTTTGGACGATAGCTGTCATTTATAACTCTGCAGGTTTGTGAATTACAGTGCCCCTGAGCTCCTTTCTTCAACTCGCTTTCTTGTGAGCTGGCCGCAACACCGCAGGATTGCTTCAGGCCCTAATCTGGTTCTGGCATGGCACGCTGAGCCTTTGCTTAATTCCTCTTCCTGGTGGGAAATGAGAGTCAAATTTGCCCGTCCAGACACCTCCAGATAGTCTCTCATTGGTTCTCCCTATTCCTGTTCATCTTCCGCAGAAATTGCAAACTGGGCCAAACAGGAGGTTAAAGGCACTGACTCTCCAAGTCGGGAGAGTGTTAGTAAAGTGTCTGGAATGTTGCACCCGAGTACCAGGGGATGAGAACTGAGATATATTGGCACACGTCTCCCGATCACACGGTTGATCATACTCTGGGTTCCACATGCATGTTTTAGCTGAAGGAAGAATCCCTTAAACCTGGAGAGTTGAGACCCGTGGAATGGGTACCATGCAATATGATTTCAAAGGGTCTTCGTTTGCTCACCGAACCTCTCCTATCCTATCACTGCTGCGTTTATGCCCCTGTACACATGATTGATTCTCTTTCGGAGACATAGCAATCCATTGGTTTTAAGATACTTACTAGTCAGGTACATTCTTAGGCATTTAATATGGAGTTTTGTGTCCATTTCATTGAACAAGGAGTAGCACTTGTCTATTACATATTTGGCTTAAGGAACTTTATCTGTGCTCATTTCAATCTCTAGTTTTATGCAGCACCCCAACTCACCTTTCCCCTTAAGCAAGCATAAGTTGGTTTTCTAAATTTGAGACACTGTTCTCTTTTGTAATCCAGTTCCTGTGTAGCCAAGTTTACATTCCGTGTATTAGTGATATCTTATGATGTTTCTTTTTCTGTGTGACTTATTTCAGTTAGAATCATCATACCTGAATGCACTCATTTTCTGCTACAGGCCTGTTGACATAGATTTCATTGCTGAGTGATATTGCATTGTACGTAAGTACCACAACTTCTTTATCCATTTTTCGCTTTCTGCGATATTGAACTTGTACCGTAAACGAGGTTCTTGTAAACAGAGCCGTCCCAAACATTGGGGTGGCTGTGTCTTTTTGATTTTAATTTCCCTAAGCTATAGGACCATAAGTGGAATTGACCTAGGCTCTGTTGCTTTGTTTTTTAGATGTTTCAGGAAACATCATACACTTCTCCCAAGTGGCTGTTGGCCATTTACATCCCGCCCATCAGCATAACAAGGCTCCCAGTTCTCCATGGCCTGTCCTGCCTTTCTGGATTTTACACTTCTTTCAGGTGGCCCTTTTGACCGGGGGGAAGTGAGACTTCATTGTAGTGCAGATTTCCTTTGCAAGCTTGCTTGGTTGGCCAAAAAGGGCGTATGCGTTTTTTCCTGAATATATTCAGGAAAAAACACATACGCTCTTTTTGGCCAAGTGCATCATTGTCGATGTTTTTCCTCTTTTCCTATGCTTTAAATGCAATTCCAGTGTACCTCCTGAAATTGGTTTCCTGCAGTTCTGCCCCGCTTTCAAGTCCTCTTGGCAGCCTTACTTCAGTATATTTTTGGACGATAGCTGTCATTTATAACTCTGCAGGTTTGTGAATTACAGTGCCCCTGAGCTCCTTTCTTCAACTCGCTTTCTTGTGAGCTGGCCGCAACACCGCAGGATTGCTTCAGGCCCTAATCTCGTTCCGGCACGGCACGCTGAGCCTTTGGTTAATTCCTCTTCCTGGTGGGAAATGAAAGTTAAATTTGCCCGTCCAAACACCTCCAGCTAGTCTCTCATTGGTTCTCCCTATTCCTGTTCATCTTCCGCAGAAATTGCAAACTGGGCCAAACAGGAGGTTAAAGGCACTGACTCTCCAAGTCGGGAGAGTGTTAGTAAAGCGTCTGGAATGTTGCACCCGAGTATCAGGGGACGAGAACTGAGACATATTGGAACACGTCTCCCGATCACACGGTTGATCATACTCTGGGTTCCACATGCATGATTTAGCTGAAGGAAGAATCCCTTAAACCTGGAGAGTTGAGACCCGTGGAATGGGTACCATGCAATATGACTTCAAAGGGTCTTCATTTGCTCACCGAACCTCTCCAATCCTATCACTGCTGCGTTTATGACCCTGTACACACGCTTGATTCTCTTTTGGAGACATAGCAGTCCATAGGTTTTAAGATACTTACTAGTCAGGTACATTCTTAGGCGTTTCATATGGGGTGTTGAGTCCATTTCGTTGAGCAAGGAGTAGCTCTTGTCTATTCCATATTTGGCTTAAGGAACTTTATCTGTGCTCATTTCAATCTCTGGTTTTATGCAGCACCCCAACTCACCTTTCCCCTTAAGCAAGCATAAGTTGGTTTTCTAAATTTGAGACCCTGTTCTCTTTTGTAATCCAGTTCCTGTGTCGCCAAGTTTACATTCTGTGTATTAGTGATATCTTATGATGTTTCTTTTTCTGTGTGACTTATTTCAGTTAGAATCATCATACCTGAATCCACTCATTATGCTGCTATGGGCCTGATGACATAGATTTCATTGCTGAGTGATATTGCATTGTACGTAAGTACCACAACTTCTTTATCCATTTTTCACTTTCTGTGATATTGAACTTGTCCCGTAAATGAGTTTCTTGTAAACAGAGCCGTCCCAAACTTTGGGGTGGCTGTGTCTTTTTGATGTTAATTTCCCTAAGCTATAGGGCCATAAGTGGAAGTGCCCTAGGCTCTGTTGCTTTGTTTTTTAGATGTTTCAGGAAACACCATACACTTCTCCCGAGTGGCTGTTGGCAATATACATCCCGCTCATCAGCATAACAAGGCTCCCAGTTCTCCATGGCCTGTCCTGCCTTTCTGGATTTTACACTTTTTTCAGTTGGCCCTTTTGACCGGAGGGAAGTGTGACTTCATTGTAGTGCAGATTTCCTTTGCAAGCTTGCTTGGTTGGCAAAAAACGGCGTATGCGTTTTTTTCTGAATATATTCAGGAAAAAACGCATACGCCCTTTTTGGCCAAATGCATCATTGTCGACGTTTTGCCTCTTTTCCTGTGCTTTAAATGCAATTCCAGTGTACCTCCTGAAATTGCTTTCCTGCAATTCTGCCCCGCTTTCAAGTCCTCTTGGCAGCCTTACTTCAGTATATTTTTGGACGATAGCTGTCATTTATAACTCTGTAGGTTTGTGAATTACAGTGCCCCTGAGCTCCTTTCTTCAACTCGCTTTCTTGTGAGCTGGCCGGAACACCGCAGGATTGCTTCAGGCCCTAATCTCGTTCCGGCACGGCACGCTGAGCCTTTGGTTAATTCCTCTTCCTGGTGGGAAATGAGAGTTAAATTTGCCCGTCCAAACACCTCCAGCTAGTCTCTCATTGGTTCTCCCTATTCCTGTTAATCTTCTGCAGAAATTGCAAACTGGGCCAAACAGGAGTTTAAAGGCACTGACTCTACAAGTCGGGAGAGTGTTAGTAAAGCGTCTGGAATGTTGCACCCGAGTATCAGGAGACGAGAACTGAGACATATTGGAACACGTCTCCTGATCACACAGTTGATCATACTCTGGGTTCCACATGCATGATTTAGCTGAAGGAAGAATCCCTTAAACCTGGAGAGTTGAGACCCGTGGAATGGGTACCATGCAATATGACTTCAAAGGGTCTTCATTTGCTCTCTGAACCTCTGCAATCCTATCACTGCTGCGTTTATGCCCCTGTACACACGCTTGATTCTCTTTCGGAGACATAGTGATGCATAGGTTTTAAGATACTTACTAGTCAGGTACATTCTTAGGCGTTTAATATGGGGTGTTGAGTCCATTTCATTGAGCAAGGAGTAGCTCTTGTCTATTACATATTTGGCTTAAGGAACTTTATCTGTGCTCATTTCAATCTCTGGTTTTATGCAGCACCCCAACTCACCTTTCCCCATAAGGAAGCATAAGTTGGTTTTCTAAATTTGAGACCCTGTTCTGTTTTGTAATCCAGTTCCTGTGTCGCCAAGTTTACATACCGTGTATTAGTGATATCTTATGATGTTTCTTTTTCTGTGTGACTTATTTCAGTTAGAATCATCATACCTGAATCCACTCATTATGCTGCTATGGGCCTGATGACATAGATTTCATTGCTGAGTGATATTGCATTGTATGTAAGTATCACAACTTCTTTATCCATTTTTCTCTTTCTGTGATATTGAACTTGTCCTGTAAACGAGTTTCTTTTAAACAGAGCCGTACCAAACTTTGGGGTGGCTGTGTCTTTTTGATTTTAATTTCCCTAAGCTATAGGGCCATAAGTGGAAGTGCCCTAGGCTCTGTTGCTTTGTTTTTTAGATGTTTCAGGAAACACCATACACTTCTCCCGAGTGGCTGTTGGCAATATACATCCCGCCCATCAGCAAAACAAGGCTCACAGTTCTCCATGGCCTGTCCTGCCTTTCTGGATTTTACACTTTTTTCAGTTGGCCCTTTTGACCGGGGGGAAGTGAGACTTCATTGTAGTGCAGATTTCCTTTGCAAGCTTGCTTGGTTGGCCAAAAAGGGCGTATGCGTTTTTTCCTGAATATATTCAGGAAAAAACGCATACGCCCTTTTTGGCCAAGTGCATCATTGTCGACGTTTTTCCTCTTTTCCTATGCTTTAAATGCAATTCCAGTGTACCTCCTGAAATTGGTTTCCTGCAGTTCTGCCCCGCTTTCAAGTCCTCTTGGCAGCCTTACTTCAGTATATTTTTGGACGATAGCTGTCATTTATAACTCTGCAGGTTTGTGAATTACAGTGCCCCTGAGCTCCTTTCTTCAACTCGCTTTCTTGTGAGCTGGCCGCAACACCGCAGTATTGCTTCAGGCCCTAATCTCGTTCCGGCACGGCACGCTGAGCCTTTGGTTAATTCCTCTCCCTGGTGGGAAATGAGAGTTAAATTTGCCCGTCCAAACACCTCCAGCTAGTCTCTCATTGGTTCTCCCTATTCCTGTTCATCTTCCGCAGAAATTGCAAACTGGGCCAAACAGGAGGTTAAAGGCACTGACTCTCCAAGTCGGGAGAGTGTTAGTAAAGCGTCTGGAATGTTGCACCCGAGTATCAGGGGACGAGAACTGAGACATATTGGAACACGTCTCCCGATCACACGGTTGATCATACTCTGGGTTCCACATGCATGATTTAGCTAAAGGAAGAATCCCTTAAACCTGGAGAGTTGAGACCCGTGGAATGGGTACCATGCAATATGACTTCAAAGGGTCTTCATTTGCTCTCCAAACCTCTGCAATCCTATCACTGCTGCGTTTATGCCCCTGTACACACGCTTGATTCTCTTTCGGAGACATAGTGATCCATAGGTTTTAAGATACTTACTAGTCAGGTACATTCTTAGGCGTTTAATATGGGGTGTTGAGTCCATTTCGTTGAGCAAGGAGTAGCTCTTGTCTATTCCATATTTGGCTTAAGGAACTTTATCTGTGCTCCTTTCAATCTCTGGTTTTATGCAGCACCCCAACTCACTTTTCCCCTTAAGCAAGCATAAGTTGGTTTTCTAAATTTGAGACCCTGTTCTGTTTTGTAATCCAGTTCCTGTGTAGCCAAGTTTACATTCCGTGTATTAGTGATATCTTATGATGTTTCTTTTTCTGTGTGACTTATTTCAGTTAGAATCATCATACCTGAATCCACTCATTATGCTGCTATGGGCCTGATGACATAGATTTCATTGCTGAGTGATATTGCATTGTACGTAAGTACCACAACTTCTTTATCCATTTTTCACTTTCTGTGATATTGAACTTGTCCCGTAAACGAGTTTCTTGTAAACAGAGCCGTCCCAAACTTTGGGGTGGCTGTGTCTTTTTGACTTTAATTTCCCTAAGCTATAGAGCCATAAGTGGAAGTGCCCTAGGCTCTGTTGCTTTGTTTTTTAGATGTTTCAGGAAACACCATACACTTCTCCCGAGTGGCTGTTGGCAATATACATCCCGCCCATCAGCAAAACAACGCTCACAGTTCTCCAAGGCCTGTCCTGCCTTTCTGGATTTTACACTTTTTTCAGTTGGCCCTTTTGACCGGGGGGAAGTGAGACTTCATTGTAGTGCAGATTTCCTTAGCAAGCTTGCTTGGTTGGCCAAAAAGGGCGTATGCGTTTTTTCCTGAATATATTCAGGAAAAAACGCATACGCCCTTTTTGGCCAAGTGCATCATTGTCGACGTTTTGCCTCTTTTCCTGTGCTTTAAATGCAATTCCAGTGTACCTCCTGAAATTGCTTTCCTGCAATTCTACCCCGCTTTCAAGTCCTCTTGGCAGCCTTACTTCAGTATATTTTTGGACGATAGCTGTCATTTATAACTCTGCAGGTTTGTGAATTACAGTGCCCCTGAGCTCCTTTCTTCAACTCGCTTTCTTGTGAGCTGGCCGCAACACCGCAGGATTGCTTCAGGCCCTAATCTCGTTCCGGCACGGCACTCTGAGCCTTTGGTTAATTCCTCTCCCTGGTGGGAAATGAGAGTTAAATTTGCCCGTCCAAACACCTCCAGCTAGTCTCTCATTGGTTCTCCCTATTCCTGTTCATCTTCCGCAGAAATTGCAAACTGGGCCAAACAGGAGGTTAAAGGCACTGACTCTCCAAGTCGAGAGAGTGTTAGTAAAGCGTCTGGAATGTTGCACCCGAGTATCAGGAGACGAGAACTGAGACATATTGGAACACGTCTCCCGATCACACAGTTGATCATACTCTGGGTTCCACATGCATGATTTAGCTGAAGGAAGAATCCCTTAAACCTGGAGAGTTGAGACCCGTGGAATGGGTACCATGCAATATGACTTCAAAGGGTCTTCATTTGCTCTCTGAACCTCTGCAATCCTATCACTGCTGCGTTTATGCCCCTGTACACACGCTTGATTCTCTTTCGGAGACATAGTAATGCATAGGTTTTAAGATACTTACTAGTCAGGTACATTCTTAGGCGTTTAATATGGGGTGTTGAGTCCATTTCATTGAGCAAGGAGTAGCTCTTGTCTATTCCATATTTGGCTTAAGGAACTTTATCTGTGCTCATTTCAATCTCTGGTTTTATGCAGCACCCCAACTCACCTTTCCCCATAAGGAAGCATAAGTTGGTTTTCTAAATTTGAGACCCTGTTCTGTTTTGTAATCCAGTTCCTGTGTAGCCAAGTTTACATTCCGTGTATTAGTGATATCTTATGATGTTTCTTTTTCTGTGTGACTTGTTTCAGTTAGAATCATCATACCTGAATCCACTCATTATGCTGCTATGGGCCTGATGACATAGATTTCATTGCTGAGTGATATTGCATTGTACGTAAGTATCACAACTTCTTTATCCATTTTTCTCTTTCTGTGATATTGAACTTGTCCTGTAAACGAGTTTCTTTTAAACAGAGCCGTCCCAAACTTTGGGGTGGCTGTGTCTTTTTGATTTTAATTTCCCTAAGCTATAGGGCCATAAGTGGAAGTGCCCTAGGCTCTGTTGCTTTGTTTTTTAGATGTTTCAGGAAACACCATACACTTCTCCTGAGTGGCTGTTGGCAATATACATCCCGCCCATCAGCATAACAAGGCTCCCAGTTCTCCATGGCCTGTCCTGCCTTTCTGGATTTTACACTTTTTTCAGTTGGCCCTTTTGACCGGAGGGAAGTGTGACTTCATTGTAGTGCAGATTTCCTTTGCAAGCTTGCTTGGTTGGCAAAAAACGGCGTATGCGTTTTTTCCTGAATATATTCAGGAAAAAACGCATACGCCCTTTTTGGCCAAGTGCATCATTGTCGACGTTTTGCCTCTTTTCCTGTGCTTTAAATGCAATTCCAGTGTACCTCCTGAAATTGCTTTCCTGCAATTCTGCCCCGCTTTCAAGTCCTCTTGGCAGCCTTACTTCAGTATATTTTTGGACGATAGCTGTCATTTATAACTCTGCAGGTTTGTGAATTACAGTGCCCCTGAGCTCCTTTCTTCAACTCGCTTTCTTGTGAGCTGGCCGGAACACCGCAGGATTGCTTCAGGCCCTAATCTCGTTCCGGCACGGCACGCTGAGCCTTTGGTTAATTCCTCTTCCTGGTGGGAAATGAGAGTTAAATTTGCCCGTCCAAACACCTCCAGCTAGTCTCTCATTGGTTCTCCCTATTCCTGTTCATCTTCCGCAGAAATTGCAAACTGGGCCAAACAGGAGTTTAAAGGCACTGACTCTCCAAGTCGGGAGAGTGTTAGTAAAGCGTCTGGAATGTTGCACCCGAGTATCAGGAGACGAGAACTGAGACATATTGGAACACGTCTCCCGATCACACAGTTGATCATACTCTGGGTTCCACATGCATGATTTAGCTGAAGGAAGAATCCCTTAAACCTGGAGAGTTGAGACCCGTGGAATGGGTACCATGCAATATGACTTCAAAGGGTCTTCATTTGCTCTCTGAACCTCTGCAATCCTATCACTGCTGCGTTTATGCCCCTGTACACACGCTTGATTCTCTTTCGGAGACATAGTGATGCATAGGTTTTAAGATACTTACTAGTCAGGTACATTCTTAGGCGTTTAATATGGGGTGTTGAGTCCATTTCATTGAGCAAGGAGTAGCTCTTGTCTATTACATATTTGGCTTAAGGAACTTTATCTGTGCTCATTTCAATCTCTGGTTTTATGCAGCACCCCAACTCACCTTTCCCCATAAGGAAGCATAAGTTGGTTTTCTAAATTTGAGACCCTGTTCTGTTTTGTAATCCAGTTCCTGTGTCGCCAAGTTTACATTCCGTGTATTAGTGATATCTTATGATGTTTCTTTTTCTGTGTGACTTATTTCAGTTAGAATCATCATACCTGAATCCACTCATTATGCTGCTATGGGCCTGATGACATAGATTTCATTGCTGAGTGATATTGCATTGTATGTAAGTATCACAACTTCTTTATCCATTTTTCTCTTTCTGTGATATTGAACTTGTCCTGTAAACGAGTTTCTTTTAAACAGAGCCGTCCCAAACTTTGGGGTGGCTGTGTCTTTTTGATTTTAATTTCCCTAAGCTATAGGGCCATAAGTGGAAGTGCCCTAGGCTCTGTTGCTTTGTTTTTTAGATGTTTCAGGAAACACCATACACTTCTCCCGAGTGGCTGTTGGCAATATACATCCCGCCCATCAGCATAACAAGGCTCCCAGTTCTCCATGGCCTGTCCTGCCTTTCTGGATTTTACACTTTTTTCAGTTGGCCCTTTTGACCGGAGGGAAGTGTGACTTCATTGTAGTGCAGATTTCCTTTGCAAGCTTGCTTGGTTGGCAAAAAACGGTGTATGCGTTTTTTCCTGAATATATTCAGGAAAAAACGCATACGCCCTTTTTGGCCAAGTGCATCATTGTCGACGTTTTTCCTCTTTTCCTGTGCTTTAAATGCAATTCCAGTGTACCTCCTGAAATTGCTTTCCTGCAATTCTGCCCCGCTTTCAAGTCCTCTTGGCAGCCTTACTTCAGTATATTTTTGGACGATAGCTGTCATTTATAACTCTGCACGTTTGTGAATTACAGTGCCCCTGAGCTCCTTTCTTCAACTCGCTTTCTTGTGAGCTGGCCGCAACACCGCAGGATTGCTTCAGGCCCTAATTTCGTTCCGGCACGGCACGCTGAGCCTTTGGTTAATTCCTCTTCCTGGTGGGAAATGAGAGTTAAATTTGCCCGTCCAAACACCTCCAGCTAGTCTCTCATTGGTTCTCCCTATTCCTGTTCATCTTCCGCAGAAATTGCAAACTGGGCCAAACAGGAGGTTAAAGGCACTGACTCTCCAAGTCGGGAGAGTGTTAGTAAAGCGTCTGGAATGTTGCACCCGAGTATCAGGAGACGAGAACTGAGACATATTGGAACACGTCTCCCGATCACACAGTTGATCATACTCTGGGTTCCACATGCATGATTTAGCTGAAGGAAGAATCCCTTAAACCTGGAGAGTTGAGACCCGTGGAATGGGTACCATGCAATATGACTTCAAAGGGTCTTCATTTGCTCTCTGAACCTCTGCAATCCTATCACTGCTGCGTTTATGCCCCTGTACACACGCTTGATTCTCTTTCGGAGACATAGTGATGCATAGGTTTTAAGATACTTACTAGTCAGGTACATTCTTAGGCGTTTAATATGGGGTGTTGAGTCCATTTCATTGAGCAAGGAGTAGCTCTTGTCTATTACATATTTGGCTTAAGGAACTTTATCTGTGCTCATTTCAATCTCTGGTTTTATGCAGCACCCCAACTCACCTTTCCCCATAAGCAAGCATAAGTTGGTTTTCTAAATTTGAGACCCTGTTCTGTTTTGTAATCCAGTTCCTGTGTAGCCAAGTTTACATTCCGTGTATTAGTGATATCTTATGATGTTTCTTTTTCTGTGTGACTTATTTCAGTTAGAATCATCATACCTGAATCCACTCATTATGCTGCTATGGGCCTGATGACATAGATTTCATTGCTGAGTGATATTGCATTGTACGTAAGTATCACAACTTCTTTATCCATTTTTCTCTTTCTGTGATATTGAACTTGTCCTGTAAACGAGTTTCTTTTAAACAGAGCCGTCCCAAACTTTGGGGTGGCTGTGTCTTTTTGATTTTAATTTCCCTAAGCTATAGGGCCATAAGTGGAAGTGCCCTAGGCTCTGTTGCTTTGTTTTGTAGATGTTTCAGGAAACACCATACACTTCTCCCGAGTGGCTGTTGGCAATATACATCCCGCCCATCAGCAAAACAAGGCTCACAGTTCTCCATGGCCTGTCCTGCCTTTCTGGATTTTACACTTTTTTCAGTTGGCCCTTTTGACCGGGGGGAAGTGAGACTTCATTGTAGTGCAGATTTCCTTTGCAAGCTTGCTTGGTTGGCCAAAAAGGGCGTATGCGTTTTTTCCTGAATATATTCAGGAAAAAACGCATACGCCCTTTTTGGCCAAGTGCATCATTGTCGACGTTTTTTCCTCTTTTCCTATGCTTTAAATGCAATTCCAGTGTACCTCCTGAAATTGGTTTCCTGCAGTTCTGCCCCGCTTTCAAGTCCTCTTGGCAGCCTTACTTCAGTATATTTTTGGACGATAGCTGTCATTTATAACACTGCACGTTTGTGAATTACAGTGCCCCTGAGCTCCTTTCTTCAACTCGCTTTCTTGTGAGCTGGCCGCAACACCGCAGGATTGCTTCAGGCCCTAATCTCGTTCCGGCACGGCACGCTGAGCCTTTGGTTAATTCCTCTCCCTGGTGGGAAATGAGAGTTAAATTTGCCCGTCCAAACACCTCCAGCTAGTCTCTCATTGGTTCTCCCTATTCCTGTTCATCTTCCGCAGAAATTGCAAACTGGGCCAAACAGGAGGTTAAAGGCACTGACTCTCCAAGTCGGGAGAGTGTTAGTAAAGCGTCTGGAATGTTGCACCCGAGTATCAGGGGACGAGAACTGAGACATATTGGAACACGTCTCCCGATCACACGGTTGATCATACTCTGGGTTCCACATGCATGATTTAGCTGAAGGAAGAATCCCTTAAACGTGGAGAGTTGAGACCCGTGGAATGGGTACCATGCAATATGACTTCAAAGGGTCTTCATTTGCTCTCCAAACCTCTCCAGTCCTATCACTGCTGCGTTTATGCCCCTGTACACACGCTTGATTCTCTTTCGGAGACATAGTGATCCATAGGTTTTAAGATACTTACTAGTCAGGTACATTCTTAGGCGTTTAATATGGGGTGTTGAGTCCATTTCATTGAGCAAGGAGTAGCTCTTGTCTATTCCATATTTGGCTTAAGGAACTTTATCTGTGCTCATTTCAATCTCTGGTTTTATGCAGCACCCCAACTCACCTTTCCCCTTAAGCAAGCATAAGTTGGTTTTCTAAATTTGAGACCCTGTTCTCTTTTGTAATCCAGTTCCTGTGTAGCCAAGTTTACATTCCGTGTATTAGTGATATCTTATGATGTTTCTTTTTCTGTGTGACTTATTTCAGTTAGAATCATCATACCTGAATCCACTCATTATGCTGCTATGGGCCTGATGACATAGATTTCATTGCTGAGTGATATTGCATTGTACGTAAGTACAACAACTTCTTTATCCATTTTTCACTTTCTGTGATATTGAACTTGTCCCGTAAATGAGTTTCTTGTAAACAGAGCCGTCCCAAACTTTGGGGTGGCTGTGTCTTTTTGATGTTAATTTCCCTAAGCTATAGGGCCATAAGTGGAAGTGCCCTAGGCTCTGTTGCTTTGTTTTTTAGATGTTTCAGGAAACACCATACACTTCTCCCGAGTGGCTGTTGGCAATATACATCCCGCCCATGAGCATAACAAGGCTCCCAGTTCTCCATGGCCTGTCCTGCCTTTCTGGATTTTACACTTTTTTCAGTTGGCCCTTTTGACCGGAGGGAAGTGTTACTTCATTGTAGTGCAGATTTCCTTTGCAAGCTTGCTTGGTTGGCAAAAAACGGTGTATGCGTTTTTTCCTGAATATATTCAGGAAAAAACGCATACGCCCTTTTTGGCCAAGTGCATCATTGTCGACATTTTTCCTCTTTTCCTGTGCTTTAAATGCAATTCCAGTGTACCTCCTGAAATTGCTTTCCTGCAATTCTGCCCCGCTTTCAAGTCCTCTTGGCAGCCTTACTTCAGTATATTTTTGGACGATAGCTGTCATTTATAACTCTGCACGTTTGTGAATTACAGTGCCCCTGAGCTCCTTTCTTCAACTCGCTTTCTTGTGAGCTGGCCGCAACACCGCAGGATTGCTTCAGGCCCTAATTTCGTTCCGGCACGGCACGCTGAGCCTTTGGTTAATTCCTCTTCCTGGTGGGAAATGAGAGTTAAATTTGCCCGTCCAAACACCTCCAGCTAGTCTCTCATTGGTTCTCCCTATTCCTGTTCATCTTCCGCAGAAATTGCAAACTGGGCCAAACAGGAGGTTAAAGGCACTGACTCTCCAAGTCGGGAGAGTGTTAGTAAAGCGTCTGGAATGTTGCACCCGAGTATCAGGAGACGAGAACTGAGACATATTGGAACACGTCTCCCGATCACACAGTTGATCATACTCTGGGTTCCACATGCATGATTTAGCTGAAGGAAGAATCCCTTAAACCTGGAGAGTTGAGACCCGTGGAATGGGTACCATGCAATATGACTTCAAAGGGTCTTCATTTGCTCTCTGAACCTCTGCAATCCTATCACTGCTGCGTTTATGCCCCTGTACACACGCTTGATTCTCTTTCGGAGACATAGTGATGCATAGGTTTTAAGATACTTACTAGTCAGGTACATTCTTAGGCGTTTAATATGGGGTGTTGAGTCCATTTCATTGAGCAAGGAGTAGCTCTTGTCTATTACATATTTGGCTTAAGGAACTTTATCTGTGCTCATTTCAATCTCTGGTTTTATGCAGCACCCCAACTCACCTTTCCCCATAAGCAAGCATAAGTTGGTTTTCTAAATTTGAGACCCTGTTCTGTTTTGTAATCCAGTTCCTGTGTAGCCAAGTTTACATTCCGTGT
Organism: Orcinus orca; assembly: GCF_937001465.1. Taxonomy (NCBI): domain Eukaryota; kingdom Metazoa; phylum Chordata; class Mammalia; order Artiodactyla; family Delphinidae; genus Orcinus; species Orcinus orca. Next base: position 90,665 of record NW_026044117.1, on the reverse strand, counting down.
ATTAGTGATATCTTATGATGTTTCTTTTTCTGTGTGACTTATTTCAGTTAGAATCATCATACCTGAATCCACTCATTATGCTGCTATGGGCCTGATGACATAGATTTCATTGCTGAGTGATATTGCATTGTACGTAAGTATCACAACTTCTTTATCCATTTTTCTCTTTCTGTGATATTGAACTTGTCCTGTAAACGAGTTTCTTTTAAACAGAGCCGTCCCAAACTTTGGGGTGGCTGTGTCTTTTTGATTTTAATTTCCCTAAGCTATAGGGCCATAAGTGGAAGTGCCCTAGGCTCTGTTGCTTTGTTTTTTAGATGTTTCAGGAAACACCATACACTTCTCCCGAGTGGCTGTTGGCAATATACATCCCGCCCATCAGCAAAACAAGGCTCACAGTTCTCCATGGCCTGTCCTGCCTTTCTGGATTTTACACTTTTTTCAGTTGGCCCTTTTGACCGGGGGGAAGTGAGACTTCATTGTAGTGCAGATTTCCTTTGCAAGCTTGCTTGGTTGGCCAAAAAGGGCGTATGCGTTTTTTCCTGAATATATTCAGGAAAAAACGCATACGCCCTTTTTGGCCAAGTGCATCATTGTCGACGTTTTTCCTCTTTTCCTATGCTTTAAATGCAATTCCAGTGTACCTCCTGAAATTGGTTTCCTGCAGTTCTGCCCCGCTTTCAAGTCCTCTTGGCAGCCTTACTTCAGTATATTTTTGGACGATAGCTGTCATTTATAACTCTGCAGGTTTGTGAATTACAGTGCCCCTGAGCTCCTTTCTTCAACTCGCTTTCTTGTGAGCTGGCCGCAACACCGCAGGATTGCTTCAGGCCCTAATCTCGTTCCGGCACGGCACGCTGAGCCTTTGGTTAATTCCTCTCCCTGGTGGGAAATGAGAGTTAAATTTGCCCGTCCAAACACCTCCAGCTAGTCTCTCATTGGTTCTCCCTATTCCTGTTCATCTTCCGCAGAAATTGCAAACTGGGCCAAACAGGAGGTTAAAGGCACTGACTCTCCAAGTCGGGAGAGTGTTAGTAAAGCGTCTGGAATGTTGCACCCGAGTATCAGGGGACGAGAACTGAGACATATTGGAACACGTCTCCCGATCACACGGTTGATCATACTCTGGGTTCCACATGCATGATTTAGCTGAAGGAAGAATCCCTTAAACCTGGAGAGTTGAGACCCGTGGAATGGGTACCATGCAATATGACTTCAAAGGGTCTTCATTTGCTCTCTGAACCTCTGCAATCCTATCACTGCTGCGTTTATGCCCCTGTACACACGCTTGATTCTCTTTCGGAGACATAGTGATCCATAGGTTTTAAGATACTTACTAGTCAGGTACATTCTTAGGCGTTTAATATGGGGTGTTGAGTCCATTTCGTTGAGCAAGGAGTAGCTCTTGTCTATTACATATTTGGCTTAAGGAACTTTATCTGTGCTCATTTCAATCTCTGGTTTTATGCAGCACCCCAACTCACCTTTCCCCTTAAGCAAGCATAAGTTGGTTTTCTAAATTTGAGACCCTGTTCTGTTTTGTAATCCAGTTCCTGTGTAGCCAAGTTTACATTCCGTGTATTAGTGATATCTTATGATGTTTCTTTTTCTGTGTGACTTATTTCAGTTAGAATCATCATACCTGAATCCACTCATTATGCTGCTATGGGCCTGATGACATAGATTTCATTGCTGAGTGATATTGCATTGTACGTAAGTACCACAACTTCTTTATCCATTTTTCACTTTCTGTGATATTGAACTTGTCCCGTAAACGAGTTTCTTGTAAACAGAGCCGTCCCAAACTTTGGGGTGGCAGTGTCTTTTTGATTTTAATTTCCCTAAGCTATAGAGCCATAAGTGGAAGTGCCCTAGGCTCTGTTGCTTTGTTTTTTAGATGTTTCAGGAAACACCATACACTTCTCCCGAGTGGCTGTTGGCAATATACATCCCGCCCATCAGCAAAACAACGCTCACAGTTCTCCAAGGCCTGTCCTGCCTTTCTGGATTTTACACTTTTTTCAGTTGGCCCTTTTGACCAGGGGGAAGTGAGACTTCATTGTAGTGCAGATTTCCTTAGCAAGCTTGCTTGGTTGGCCAAAAAGGGCGTATGCGTTTTTTCCTGAATATATTCAGGAAAAAACGCATACGCACTTTTTGGCCAAGTGCATCATTGTCGACGTTTTTCCTCTTTTCCTATGCTTTAAATGCAATTCCAGTGTACCTCCTGAAATTGGTTTCCTGCAGTTCTGCCCCACTTTCAAGTCCTCTTGGCAGCCTTACTTCAGTATATTTTTGGACGATAGCTGTCATTTATAACTCTGCAGGTTTGTGAATTACAGTGCCCCTGAGCTCCTTTCTTCAACTTGCTTTCTTGTGAGCTGGCCGCAACACCGCAGGATTGCTTCAGGCCCTAATCTCGTTCCGGCACGGCACGCTGAGCCTTTGGTTAATTCCTCTTCTTGGTGGGAAATGAAAGTTAAATTTGCCCGTCCAAACACCTCCAGCTAGTCTCTCATTGGTTCTCCCTATTCCTGTTCATCTTCCGCAGAAATTGCAAACTGGGCCAAACAGGAGGTTAAAGGCACTGACTCTCCAAGTCGGGAGAGTGTTAGTAAAGCGTCTGGAATGTTGCACCCGAGTATCAGGGGACGAGAACTGAGACATATTGGAACACGTCTCCCGATCACACGGTTGATCATACTCTGGGTTCCACATGCATGATTTAGCTGAAGGAAGAATCCCTTAAACCTGGAGAGTTGAGACCCGTGGAATGGGTACCATGCAATATGACTTCAAAGGGTCTTCATTTGCTCACCGAACCTCTCCAATCCTATCACTGCTGCGTTTATGTCCCTGTACACACGCTTGATTCTCTTTCGGAGACATAGTGATCCATAGGTTTTAAGATACTTACTAGTCAGGTACATTCTTAGGCGTTTCATATGGGGTGTTGAGTCCATTTCGTTGAGCAAGGAGTAGCTCTTGTGTATTACATATTTGGCTTAAGGAACTTTATCTGTGCTCCTTTCAATCTCTGGTTTTATGCAGCACCCCAACTCACCTTTCCCCTTAAGCAAGCATAAGTTGGTTTTCTAAATTTGAGACCCTGTTCTCTTTTGTAATCCAGTTCCTGTGTCGCCAAGTTTACATTCCGTGTATTAGTGATATCTTATGATGTTTCTTTTTCTGTGTGACTTATTTCAGTTAGAATCATCATACCTGAATCCACTCATTATGCTGCTATGGGCCTGATGACATAGATTTCATTGCTGAGTGATATTGCATTGTACGTAAGTACCACAACTTCTTTATCCATTTTTCACTTTCTGTGATATTGAACTTGTCCCGTAAATGAGTTTCTTGTAAACAGAGCCGTCCCAAACTTTGGGGTGGCTGTGTCTTTTTGATGTTAATTTCCCTAAGCTATAGGGCCATAAGTGGAAGTGCCCTAGGCTCTGTTGCTTTGTTTTTTAGATGTTTCAGGAAACACCATACACTTCTCCCGAGTGGCTGTTGGCAATATACATCCCGCCCATCAGCATAACAAGGCTCCCAGTTCTCCATGGCCTGTCCTGCCTTTCTGGATTTTACACTTTTTTCAGTTGGCCCTTTTGACCGGAGGGAAGTGTGACTTCATTGTAGTGCAGATTTCCTTTGCAAGCTTGCTTGGTTGGCCAAAAAGGGCGTATGCGTTTTTTCCTGAATATATTCAGGAAAAAACGCATACGCCCTTTTTGGCCAAGTGCATCATTGTCGACGTTTTTCCTCTTTTCCTATGCTTTAAATGCAATTCCAGTGTACCTCCTGAAATTGGTTTCCTGCAGTTCTGCCCCGCTTTCAAGTCCTCTTGGCAGCCTTACTTCAGTATATTTTTGGACGATAGCTGTCATTTATAACTCTGCAGGTTTGTGAATTACAGTGCCCCTGAGCTCCTTTCTTCAACTCGCTTTCTTGTGAGCTGGCCGCAACACCGCAGGATTGCTTCAGGCCCTAATCTCGTTCCGGCACGGCACGCTGAGCCTTTGGTTAATTCCTCTTCCTGGTGGGAAATGAAAGTTAAATTTGCCCGTCCAAACACCTCCACCTAGTCTCTCATTGGTTCTCCCTATTCCTGTTCATCTTCCGCAGAAATTGCAAACTGGGCCAAACAGGAGGTTAAAGGCACTGACTCTCCAAGTCGGGAGAGTGTTAGTAAAGCGTCTGGAATGTTGCACCCGAGTATCAGGGGACGAGAACTGAGACATATTGGAACACGTCTCCCGATCACACGGTTGATCATACTCTGGGTTCCACATGCATGATTTAGCTGAAGGAAGAATCCCTTAAACCTGGAGAGTTGAGACCCGTGGAATGGGTACCATGCAATATGACTTCAAAGGGTCTTCATTTGCTCACCGAACCTCTCCAATCCTATCACTGCTGCGTTTATGTCCCTGTACACACGCTTGATTCTCTTTCGGAGACATAGTGATCCATAGGTTTTAAGATACTTACTAGTCAGGTACATTCTTAGGCGTTTCATATGGGGTGTTGAGTCCATTTCGTTGAGCAAGGAGTAGCTCTTGTGTATTACATATTTGGCTTAAGGAACTTTATCTGTGCTCCTTTCAATCTCTGGTTTTATGCAGCACCCCAACTCACCTTTCCCCTTAAGCAAGCATAAGTTGGTTTTCTAAATTTGAGACCCTGTTCTCTTTTGTAATCCAGTTCCTGTGTCGCCAAGTTTACATTCCGTGTATTAGTGATATCTTATGATGTTTCTTTTTCTGTGTGACTTATTTCAGTTAGAATCATCATACCTGAATCCACTCATTATGCTGCTATGGGCCTGATGACATAGATTTCATTGCTGAGTGATATTGCATTGTACGTAAGTACCACAACTTCTTTATCCATTTTTCACTTTCTGTGATATTGAACTTGTCCCGTAAATGAGTTTCTTGTAAACAGAGCCGTCCCAAACTTTGGGGTGGCTGTGTCTTTTTGATGTTAATTTCCCTAAGCTATAGGGCCATAAGTGGAAGTGCCCTAGGCTCTGTTGCTTTGTTTTTTAGATGTTTCAGGAAACACCATACACTTCTCCCGAGTGGCTGTTGGCAATATACATCCCGCCCATCAGCATAACAAGGCTCCCAGTTCTCCATGGCCTGTCCTGCCTTTCTGGATTTTACACTTTTTTCAGTTGGCCCTTTTGACCGGAGGGAAGTGTGACTTCATTGTAGTGCAGATTTCCTTTGCAAGCTTGCTTGGTTGGCCAAAAAGGGCGTATGCGTTTTTTCCTGAATATATTCAGGAAAAAACGCATACGCCCTTTTTGGCCAAGTGCATCATTGTCGACGTTTTTCCTCTTTTCCTATGCTTTAAATGCAATTCCAGTGTACCTCCTGAAATTGGTTTCCTGCAGTTCTGCCCCGCTTTCAAGTCCTCTTGGCAGCCTTACTTCAGTATATTTTTGGACGATAGCTGTCATTTATAACTCTGCAGGTTTGTGAATTACAGTGCCCCTGAGCTCCTTTCTTCAACTCGCTTTCTTGTGAGCTGGCCGCAACACCGCAGGATTGCTTCAGGCCCTAATCTCGTTCCGGCACGGCACGCTGAGCCTTTGGTTAATTCCTCTTCCTGGTGGGAAATGAAAGTTAAATTTGCCCGTCCAAACACCTCCACCTAGTCTCTCATTGGTTCTCCCTATTCCTGTTCATCTTCCGCAGAAATTGCAAACTGGGCCAAACAGGAGGTTAAAGGCACTGACTCTCCAAGTCGGGAGAGTGTTAGTAAAGCGTCTGGAATGTTGCACCCGAGTATCAGGGGACGAGAACTGAGACATATTGGAACACGTCTCCCGATCACACGGTTGATCATACTCTGGGTTCCACATGCATGATTTAGCTGAAGGAAGAATCCCTTAAACGTGGAGAGTTGAGACCCGTGGAATGGGTACCATGCAATATGACTTCAAAGGGTCTTCATTTGCTCTCCAAACCTCTCCAATCCTATCACTGCTGCGTTTATGCCCCTGTACACACGCTTGATTCTCTTTCGGAGACATAGTGATGCATAGGTTTTAAGATACTTACTAGTCAGGTACATTCTTAGGCGTTTAATATGGGGTGTTGAGTTCATTTCATTGAGCAAGGAATAGCTCTTGTCTATTCCATATTTGGCTTAAGGAACTTTATCTGTGCTCATTTCAATCTCTGGTTTTATGCAGCACCCCAACTCACCTTTCCCCTTAAGCAAGCATAAGTTGGTTTTCTACATTTGAGACCCTGTTCTCTTTTGTAATCCAGTTCCTGTGTAGCCAAGTTTACATTCCGTGTATTAGTGATATCTTATGATGTTTCTTTTTCTGTGTGACTTATTTCAGTTAGAATCATCACACCTGAATCCACTCATTATGCTGCTATTGGCCTGATGACATAGATTTCATTGCTGAGTGATATTGCATTGTACGTAAGTACCACAACTTCTTTATCCATTTTTCACTTTCTGTGATATTGAACTTGTCCCGTAAACGAGTTTCTTGTAAACAGAGCCGTCCCAAACTTTGGGGTGGCTGTGTCTTTTTGATGTTAATTTCCCTAAGCTATAGGGCCATAAGTGGAAGTGCCCTAGGCTCTGTTGCTTTGTTTTTTAGATGTTTCAGGAAACACCATACACTTCTCCCGAGTGGCTGTTGGCAATATACATCCCGCCCATCAGCATAACAAGACTCCCAGTTCTCCATGGCCTGTCCTGCCTTTCTGGATTTTACACTTTTTTCGGTTGGCCCTTTTGACCGGAGGGAAGTGTGACTTCATTGTAGTGCAGATTTCCTTTGCAAGCTTGCTTGGTTGGCAAAAAACGGTGTATGCGTTTTTTCCTGAATATATTCAGGAAAAAACGCATACGCCCTTTTTGGCCAAGTGCATCATTGTCGACGTTTTGCCTCTTTTCCTGTGCTTTAAATGCAATTCCAGTGTACCTCCTGAAATTGCTTTCCTGCAATTCTGCCCCGCTTTCAAGTCCTCTTGGCAGCCTTACTTCAGTATATTTTTGGACGATAGCTGTCATTTATAACTCTGCAGGTTTGTGAATTACAGTGCCCCTGAGCTCCTTTCTTCAACTCGCTTTCTTGTGAGCTGGCCGCAACACCGCAGGATTGCTTCAGGCCCTAATCTCGTTCCGGCACGGCACGCTGAGCCTTTGGTTAATTCCTCTCCCTGGTGGGAAATGAGAGTTAAATTTGCCCGTCCAAACACCTCCAGCTAGTCTCTCATTGGTTCTCCCTATTCCTGTTCATCTTCCGCAGAAATTGCAAACTGGGCCAAACAGGAGGTTAAAGGCACTGACTCTCCAAGTCGGGAGAGTGTTAGTAAAGCGTCTGGAATGTTGCACCCGAGTATCAGGAGACGAGAACTGAGACATATTGGAACACGTCTCCCGATCACACAGTTGATCATACTCTGGGTTCCACATGCATGATTTAGCTGAAGGAAGAATCCCTTAAACCTGGAGAGTTGAGACCCGTGGAATGGGTACCATGCAATATGACTTCAAAGGGTCTTCATTTGCTCTCTGAACCTCTGCAATCCTATCACTGCTGCGTTTATGCCCCTGTACACACGCTTGATTCTCTTTCGGAGACATAGTGATGCATAGGTTTTAAGATACTTACTAGTCAGGTACATTCTTAGGCGTTTAATATGGGGTGTTGAGTCCATTTCATTGAGCAAGGAGTAGCTCTTGTCTATTACATATTTGGCTTAAGGAACTTTATCTGTGCTCATTTCAATCTCTGGTTTTATGCAGCACCCCAACTCACCTTTCCCCATAAGGAAGCATAAGTTGGTTTTCTAAATTTGAGACCCTGTTCTGTTTTGTAATCCAGTTCCTGTGTAGCCAAGTTTACATTCCGTGTATTAGTGATATCTTATGATGTTTCTTTTTCTGTGTGACTTATTTCAGTTAGAATCATCATACCTGAATCCACTCATTATGCTGCTATGGGCCTGATGACATAGATTTCATTGCTGAGTGATATTGCATTGTACGTACGTATCACAACTTCTTTATCCATTTTTCTCTTTCTGTGATATTGAACTTGTCCTGTAAACGAGTTTCTTTTAAACAGAGCCATCCCAAACTTTGGGGTGGCTGTGTCTTTTTGATTTTAATTTCCCTAAGCTATAGGGCCATAAGTGGAAGTGCCCTAGGCTCTGTTGCTTTGTTTTTTAGATGTTTCAGGAAACACCATACACTTCTCCCGAGTGGCTGTTGGCAATATACATCCCGCCCATCAGCAAAACAAGGCTCACAGTTCTCCATGGCCTGTCCTGCCTTTCTGGATTTTACACTTTTTTCAGTTGGCCCTTTTGACCGGGGGGAAGTGAGACTTCATTGTAGTGCAGATTTCCTTTGCAAGCTTGCTTGGTTGGCCAAAAAGGGCGTATGCGTTTTTTCCTGAATATATTCAGGAAAAAACGCATACGCCCTTTTTGGCCAAGTGCATCATTGTCGACGTTCTGCCTCTTTTCCTATGCTTTAAATGCAATTCCAGTGTACCTCCTGAAATTGGTTTCCTGCAGTTCTGCCCCGCTTTCAAGTCCTCTTGGCAGCCTTACTTCAGTATATTTTTGGACGATAGCTGTCATTTATAACTCTGCAGGTTTGTGAATTACAGTGCCCCTGAGCTCCTTTCTTCAACTCGCTTTCTTTTGAGCTGGCCGCAACACCGCAGGATTGCTTCAGGCCCTAATCTCGTTCCGGCACGGCACGCTGAGCCTTTGGTTAATTCCTCTCCCTGGTGGGAAATGAGAGTTAAATTTGCCCGTCCAAACACCTCCAGCTAGTCTCTCATTGGTTCTCCCTATTCCTGTTCATCTTCCGCAGAAATTGCAAACTGGGCCAAACAGGAGGTTAAAGGCACTGACTCTCCAAGTCGGGAGACTGTTAGTAAAGCGTCTGGAATGTTGCACCCGAGTATCAGGGGACGAGAACTGAGACATATTGGAACACGTCTCCCGATCACACGGTTGATCATACTCTGGGTTTCACATGCATGATTTAGCTGAAGGAAGAATCCCTTAAACCTGGAGCGTTGAGACCCGTGGAATGGGTACCATGCAATATGACTTCAAAGGGTCTTCATTTGCTCTCCAAACCTCTCCAATCCTATCACTGCTGCGTTTATGCCCCTGTACACACGCTTGATTCTCTTTCGGAGACATAGTGATCCATAGGTTTTAAGATACTTACTAGTCAGGTACAATCTTAGGCGTTAAATATGGGGTGTTGAGTCCATTTCGTTGAGCAAGGAGTAGCTCTTGACTATTCCATATTTGGCTTAAGGAACTTTATCTGTGCTCCTTTCAATCTCTGGTTTTATGCAGCACCCCAACTCACCTTTCCCCTTAAGCAAGCATAAGTTGGTTTTCTAAATTTGAGACCCTGTTCTCTTTTGTAATCCAGTTCCTGTGTAGCCAAGTTTACATTCCGTGTATTAGTGATATCTTATGATGTTTCTTTTTCTGTGTGACTTATTTCAGTTAGAATCATCATACCTGAATCCACTCATTATGCTGCTATGGGCCTGATGACATAGATTTCATTGCTGAGTGATATTGCATTGTACGTAAGTACCACAACTTCTTTATCCATTTTTCACTTTCTGTGATATTGAACTTGTCCCGTAAATGAGTTTCTTGTAAACAGAGCCGTCCCAAACTTTGGGGTGGCTGTGTTTTTTGATGTTAATTTCCCTAAGCTATAGGGCCATAAGTGGAAGTGCCCTAGGCTCTGTTGCTTTGTTTTTTAGATGTTTCAGGAAACACCATACACTTCTCCCGAGTGGCTGTTGGCAATATACATCCCGCCCATGAGCATAACAAGGCTCCCAGTTCTCCATGGCCTGTCCTGCCTTTCTGGATTTTACACTTTTTTCAGTTGGCCCTTTTGACCGGAGGGAAGTGTGACTTCATTGTAGTGCAGATTTCCTTTGCAAGCTTGCTTGGTTGGCAAAAAACGGCGTATGCGTTTTTTCCTGAATATATTCAGGAAAAAACGCATATGCCCTTTTTGGCCAAGTGCATCATTGTCGACGTTTTGCCTCTTTTCCTGTGCTTTAAATGCAATTCCAGTCTACCTCCTGAAATTGCTTTCCTGCAATTCTGCCCCGCTTTCAAGTCCTCTTGGCAGCCTTACTTCAGTATATTTTTGGACGATAGCTGTCATTTATAACTCTGCAGGTTTGTGAATTACAGTGCCCCTGAGCTCCTTTCTTCAACTCGCTTTCTTGTGAGCTGGCCGGAACACCGCAGGATTGCTTCAGGCCCTAATCTCGTTCCGGCACGGCATGCTGAGCCTTTGGTTAATTCCTCTCCCTGGTGGGAAATGAGAGTTAAATTTGCCCGTCCAAACACCTCCAGCTAGTCTCTCATTGGTTCTCCCTATTCCTGTTCATCTTCCGCAGAAATTGCAAACTGGGCCAAACAGGAGGTTAAAGGCACTGACTCTCCAAGTCGGGAGAGTGTTAGTAAAGCGTCTGGAATGTTGCACCCGAGTATCAGGAGACGAGAACTGAGGCATATTGGAACACGTCTCCCGATCACACAGTTGATCATACTCTGGGTTCCACATCATGATTTAGCTGAAGGAAGAATCCCTTAAACCTGGAGAGTTGAGACCCGTGGAATGGGTACCATGCAATATGACTTCAAAGGGTCTTCATTTGCTCTCTGAACCTCTGCAATCCTATCACTGCTGCGTTTATGCCCCTGTACACACGCTTGATTCTCTTTCGGAGACATAGTGATGCATAGGTTTTAAGATACTTACTAGTCAGGTACATTCTTAGGCGTTTAATATGGGGTGTTGAGTCCATTTCATTGAGCAAGGAGTAGCTCTTGTCTATTACATATTTGGCTTAAGGAACTTTATCTGTGCTCATTTCAATCTCTGGTTTTATGCAGCACCCCAACTCACCTTTCCCCATAAGGAAGCATAAGTTGGTTTTCTAAATTTGAGACCCTGTTCTGTTTTGTAATCCAGTTCCTGTGTAGCCAAGTTTACATTCCGTGTATTAGTGATATCTTATGATGTTTCTTTTTCTGTGTGACTTATTTCAGTTAGAATCATCATACCTGAATCAACTCATTATGCTGCTATGGGCCTGATGACATAGATTTCATTGCTGAGTGATATTGCATTGTACGTAAGTATCACAACTTCTTTATCCATTTTTCTCTTTCTGTGATATTGAACTTGTCCTGTAAACGAGTTTCTTTTAAACAGAGCCGTCCCAAACTTTGGGGTGGCTGTGTCTTTTTGATTTTAATTTCCCTAAGCTATAGGGCCATAAGTGGAAGTGCCCTAGGCTCTGTTGCTTTGTTTTTTAGATGTTTCAGGAAACACCATACACTTCTCCCGAGTGGCTGTTGGCAATATACATCCCGCCCATCAGCAAAACAAGGCTCACAGTTCTCCATGGCCTGTCCTGCCTTTCTGGATTTTACACTTTCTTCAGTTGGCCCTTTTGACCGGGGGGGAAGTGAGACTTCATTGTAGTGCAGATTTCCTTTGCAAGCTTGCTTGGTTGGCCAAAAAGGGCGTATGCGTTTTTTCCTGAATATATTCAGGAAAAAACGCATACGCCCTTTTTGGCCAAGTGCATCATTGTCGACGTTCTGCCTCTTTTCCTATGCTTTAAATGCAATTCCAGTGTACCTCCTGAAATTGGTTTCCTGCAGTTCTGCCCCGCTTTCAAGTCCTCTTGGCAGCCTTACTTCAGTATATTTTTGGACGATAGCTGTCATTTATAACTCTGCAGGTTTGTGAATTACAGTGCCCCTGAGCTCCTTTCTTCAACTCGCTTTCTTTTGAGCTGGCCGCAACACCGCAGGATTGCTTCAGGCCCTAATCTCGTTCCGGCACGGCACGCTGAGCCTTTGGTTAATTCCTCTTCCTGGTGGGAAATGAGAGTTAAATTTGCCCGGCCAAACACCTCCAGCTAGTCTCTCATTGGTTCTCCCTATTCCTGTTCATCTTCCGCAGAAATTGCAAACTGGGCCAAACAGGAGGTTAAAGGCACTGACTCTCCAAGTCGGGAGAGTGTTAGTAAAGCGTCTGGAATGTTGCACCCGAGTATCAGGAGACGAGAACTGAGACATATTGGAACACGTCTCCCGATCACACAGTTGATCATACTCTGGGTTCCACATGCATGATTTAGCTGAAGGAAGAATCCCTTAAACCTGGAGAGTTGAGACCCGTGGAATGGGTACCATGCAATATGACTTCAAAGGGTCTTCATTTGCTCTCTGAACCTCTGCAATCCTATCACTGCTGCGTTTATGCCCCTGTACACACGCTTGATTCTCTTTCGGAGACATAGTGATGCATAGGTTTTAAGATACTTACTAGTCAGGTACATTCTTAGGCGTTTAATATGGGGTGTTGAGTCCATTTCATTGAGCAAGGAGTAGCTCTTGTCTATTACATATTTGGCTTAAGGAACTTTATCTGTGCTCATTTCAATCTCTGGTTTTATGCAGCACCCCAACTCACCTTTCCCCATAAGCAAGCATAAGTTGGTTTTCTAAATTTGAGACCCTGTTCTGTTTTGTAATCCAGTTCCTGTGTAGCCAAGTTTACATTCCGTGTATTAGTGATATCTTATGATGTTTCTTTTTCTGTGTGACTTATTTCAGTTAGAATCATCATACCTGAATCCACTCATTATGCTGCTATGGGCCTGATGACATAGATTTCATTGCTGAGTGATATTGCATTGTACGTAAGTATCACAACTTCTTTATCCATTTTTCTCTTTCTGTGATATTGAACTTGTCCTGTAAACGAGTTTCCTTTAAACAGAGCCGTCCCAAACATTGGGGTGGCTGTGTCTTTTTGATTTTAATTTCCCTAAGCTATAGGGCCATAAGTGGAAGTGCCCTAGGCTCTGTTGCTTTGTTTTTTAGATGTTTCAGGAAACACCATACACTTCTCCCGAGTGGCTGTTGGCAATATACATCCCGCCCATCAGCAAAACAAGGCTCACAGTTCTCCATGGCCTGTCCTGCCTTTCTGGATTTTACACTTTCTTCAGTTGGCCCTTTTGACCGGGGGGAAGTGAGACTTCATTGTAGTGCAGATTTCCTTTGCAAGCTTGCTTGGTTGGCCAAAAAGGGCGTATGCGTTTTTTCCTGAATATATTCAGGAAAAAACGCATACGCCCTTTTTGGCCAAGTGCATCATTGTCGACGTTCTGCCTCTTTTCCTATGCTTTAAATGCAATTCCAGTGTACCTCCTGAAATTGGTTTCCTGCAGTTCTGCCCCGCTTTCAAGTCCTCTTGGCAGCCTTACTTCAGTATATTTTTGGACGATAGCTGTCATTTATAACTCTGCAGGTTTGTGAATTACAGTGCCCCTGAGCTCCTTTCTTCAACTCGCTTTCTTTTGAGCTGGCCGCAACACCGCAGGATTGCTTCAGGCCCTAATCTCGTTCCGGCACGGCACGCTGAGCCTTTGGTTAATTCCTCTTCCTGGTGGGAAATGAGAGTTAAATTTGCCCGGCCAAACACCTCCAGCTAGTCTCTCATTGGTTCTCCCTATTCCTGTTCATCTTCCGCAGAAATTGCAAACTGGGCCAAACAGGAGGTTAAAGGCACTGACTCTCCAAGTCGGGAGAGTGTTAGTAAAGCGTCTGGAATGTTGCACCCGAGTATCAGGAGACGAGAACTGAGACATATTGGAACACGTCTCCCGATCACACAGTTGATCATACTCTGGGTTCCACATGCATGATTTAGCTGAAGGAAGAATCCCTTAAACCTGGAGAGTTGAGACCCGTGGAATGGGTACCATGCAATATGACTTCAAAGGGTCTTCATTTGCTCTCTGAACCTCTGCAATCCTATCACTGCTGCGTTTATGCCCCTGTACACACGCTTGATTCTCTTTCGGAGACATAGTGATGCATAGGTTTTAAGATACTTACTAGTCAGGTACATTATTAGGCGTTTAATATGGGGTGTTGAGTCCATTTCATTGAGCAAGGAGTAGCTCTTGTCTATTACATATTTGGCTTAAGGAACTTTATCTGTGCTCATTTCAATCTCTGGTTTTATGCAGCACCCCAACTCACCTTTCCCCATAAGGAAGCATAAGTTGGTTTTCTAAATTTGAGACCCTGTTCTGGTTTGTAATCCAGTTCCTGTGTAGCCAAGTTTACATTCCGTGTATTAGTGATATCTTATGATGTTTCTTTTTCTGTGTGACTTATTTCAGTTAGAATCATCATACCTGAATCCACTCATTATGCTGCTATGGGCCTGATGACATAGATTTCATTGCTGAGTGATATTGCATTGTACGTAAGTATCACAACTTCTTTATCCATTTTTCTCTTTCTGTGATATTGAACTTGTCCTGTAAACGAGTTTCTTTTAAACAGAGCCGTCCCAAACTTTGGAGTGGCTGTGTCTTTTTGATTTTAATTTCCCTAAGCTATAGGGCCATAAGTGGAAGTGCCCTAGGCTCTGTTGCTTTGTTTTTTAGATGTTTCAGGAAACACCATACACTTCTCCCGAGTGGCTGTTGGCAATATACATCCCGCCCATCAGCAAAACAAGGCTCACAGTTCTCCATGGCCTGTCCTGCCTTTCTGGATTTTACACTTTTTTCAGTTGGACCTTTTGACCGGGGGGAAGTGAGACTTCATTGTAGTGCAGATTTCCTTTGCAAGCTTGCTTGGTTGGCCAAAAAGGGCGTATGCGTTTTTTCCTGAATATATTCAGGAAAAAACGCATACGCACTTTTTGGCCAAGTGCATCATTGTCGACGTTTTTCCTCTTTTCCTATGCTTTAAATGCAATTCCAGTGTACCTCCTGAAATTGGTTTCCTGCAGTTCTGCCCCGCTTTCAAGTCCTCTTGGCAGCCTTACTTCAGTATATTTTTGGACGATAGCTGTCATTTATAACTCTGCAGGTTTGTGAATTACAGTGCCCCTGAGCTCCTTTCTTCAACTCGCTTTCTTGTGAGCTGGCCGCAACACCGCAGGATTGCTTCAGGCCCTAATCTCGTTCCGGCACGGCACGCTGAGCCTTTGGTTAATTCCTCTCCCTGGTGGGAAATGAGAGTTAAATTTGCCCGTCCAAACACCTCCAGCTAGTCTCTCATTGGTTCTCCCTATTCCTGTTCATCTTCCGCAGAAATTGCAAACTGGGCCAAACAGGAGGTTAAAGGCACTGACTCTCCAAGTCGGGAGAGTGTTAGTAAAGCGTCTGGAATGTTGCACCCGAGTATCAGGGGACGAGAACTGAGACATATTGGAACACGTCTCCCGATCACACGGTTGATCATACTCTGGGTTCCACATGCATGATTTAGCTGAAGGAAGAATCCCTGAAACGTGGAGAGTTGAGACCCGTGGAATGGGTACCATGCAATATGACTTCAAAGGGTCTTCATTTGCTCTCCAAACCTCTCCAATCCTATCACTGCTGCGTTTATGCCCCTGTACACACGCTTGATTCTCTTTTGGAGACATAGTGATCCATAGGTTTTAAGATACTTACTAGTCAGGTACATTCTTAGGCGTTTAATATGGGGTGTTGAGTCCATTTCATTGAGCAAGGAGTAGCTCTTGTCTATTCCATATTTGGCTTAAGGAACTTTATCTGTGCTCATTTCAATCTCTGGTTTTATGCAGCACCCTAACTCACCTTTCCCCTTAAGCAAGCATAAGTTGGTTTTCTAAATTTGAGACCCTGTTCTCTTTTGTAATCCAGTTCCTGTGTAGCCAAGTTTACATTCCGTGTATTAGTGATATCTTATGATGTTTCTTTTTCTGTGTGACTTATTTCAGTTAGAATCATCACACCTGAATCCACTCATTATGCTGCTATGGGCCTGATGACATAGATTTCATTGCTGAGTGATATTGCATTGTACGTAAGTACCACAACTTCTTTATCCATTTTTCACTTTCTGTGATATTGAACTTGTCCCGTAAACGAGTTTCTTGTAAACAGAGCCGTCCCAAACTTTGGGGTGGCTGTGTCTTTTTGATGTTAATTTCCCTAAGCTATAGGGCCATAAGTGGAAGTGCCCTAGGCTCTGTTGCTTTGTTTTTTAGATGTTTCAGGAAACACCATACACTTCTCCCGAGTGGCTGTTGGCAATATACATCCCGCCCATGAGCATAACAAGGCTCCCAGTTCTCCATGGCCTGTCCTGCCTTTCTGGATTTTACACTTTTTTCAGTTGGCCCTTTTGACCGGAGGGAAGTGTGACTTCATTGTAGTGCAGATTTCCTTTGCAAGCTTGCTTGGTTGGCAAAAAACGGCGTATGCGTTTTTTCCTGAATATATTCAGGAAAAAACGCATACGCCCTTTTTGGCCAAGTGCATCATTGTTGACGTTTTGCCTCTTTTCCTGTGCTTTAAATGCAATTCCAGTGTACCTCCTGAAATTGCTTTCCTGCAATTCTGCCCCGCTTTCAAGTCCTCTTGGCAGCCTTACTTCAGTATATTTTTGGACGATAGCTGTCATTTATAACTCTGCAGGTTTGTGAATTACAGTGCCCCTGAGCTCCTTTCTTCAACTCGCTTTCTTGTGAGCTGGCCGCAACACCGCAGGATTGCTTCAGGCCCTAATCTGGTTCCGGCACGGCACGCTGAGCCTTTGGTTAATTCCTCTTCCTGGTGGGAAATGAGAGTTAAATTTGCCTGTCCAGACACCTCCAGCTCATCTCTCATTGGTTCTCCTTATTCCTGTTCATCTTCCGCAGAAATTGCAAACTGGGCCAAACAGGAGGTTAAAGGCACTGACTCTCCAAGTCGGGAGAGTGTTAGTAAAGCGTCTGGAATGTTGCACCCGAGTACCAGGGGACAAGAACTGAGACATATTGGAACACGTCTCCCGATCACACGGTTGATCATACTCTGGGTTCCACATGCATGTTTTCGCTGAAGGTAGAATCCCTTAAACCTGGAGAGCTGAGACCCGTGGAATGTGTACCATGCAATATGACTTCAAAGGGTCTTCATTTGCTCACCAAACCTCTCCAATCCTATCACTGCTGCGTTTATGCCCCTGTACACACGCTTGATTCTCTTTCGGAGACATAGCGATCCATAGGTTTTAAGATACTTACTAGTCAGGTACATTCTTAGGCATTTAATATGGGGTGTTGAGTCCATTTCGTTGAGCAAGGAGTAGCTCTTGTGTATTACATATTTGGCTTAAGGAACTTTATCTGTGCTCATTTCAATCTCTGGTTTTATGCAGCACCCCAACTCACCTTTCCCCTTAAGCAAGCATAAGTTGGTTTTCTAAATTTGAGACCCTGTTCTGTTTTGTAATCCAGTTCCTGTGTAGCCAAGTTTACATTCCGTGTATTAATGATATCTTATGATGTTTCTTTTTCTTGTGACTTATTTCAGTTAGAATCATCATACCTGAATCCACTCCTTATGCTGCTACGGGCCTGATGACATAGATTTCATTGCTGAGTGATATTGCATTGTACGTAAGTACCAAAATTTCTTTATCCATTTTTCACTTTCTGCGAAATTGAACTTGTCCCGTAAACGAGGTTCGTGTAAGCAGAGCCGTCCCAAACTTTGCGGAGGCTGTGTCTTTTTGATTTTAATTTCCCTAAGCTATAGGACCATAAGTGGAAGTGCCCTAGGCTCTGTTGCTTTGTTTCTTAGATGTTTCAGGAAACACCATACAGTTCTCCCAAGTGGCTGTTTGCAATTTACATCCCGCCCATCAGCATAACAAGGCTCCCAGTTCTTCATGGCCTGTCCTGTCTTTCTGAATTTTTACACTTTTTTCAGATGGCCCTTTTGACCGGGTGGAAGTGAGACTTCATTGTAGTGCAGATTTCCTTTGCAAGCTTGCTTGGTTGGCCAAAAAGGGCATATGCGTTTTTCCTGAATATATTCAGGAAAAAACGCATATGCCCTTTTTGGCCAAGAGCATCATTGTCAACTTACTGCCTCTTTTTCCTATGCTTTAAATGCAATTCCAGTCTACCTCCTGAAATCGGTTTCCTGCAATTCTGCCCCGCTTTCAAGTCCTCTTGGCAGCCTTACTTCAGTATATTTTTGGACGATAGCTGTCATTTATAACTCTGCAGGTTTGTGAATTACTGTGCCCCTGAGCTCCTTTCTTCAACTCGCTTTCTTGTGAGCTGGCCGCAACACCGCAGGATTGCTTCAGGCCCTAATCTGGTTCCGGCACGGCACGCTGAGCGTTTGGTTAATTCCTCTTCCTGGTGGGAAATGAGAGTTAAATTTGCACGTCCAGACACCTCCAGCTAGTCTCTCATTGGTTCTCCTATTCCTGTTCATCTTCCACGGAAATTGCAAACTGGGCCAAACAGGAAGTTAAAGGCACTGACTCTCCAAGTTGGGAGATAGTTAGTAAAGCGTCTGGAATGTTGCACCCGAGTACCAGGGGACGAGAACTGAGACATATTGGAACATGTCTCCCGATCACACGGTTGATCATACTCTGGGTTCCACATGCATGTTTTAGCTGAAGGAAGAATCCCCTTAAACCTGGAGAGTTAGAGACCCGTGGAATGGGTACCATGCAATATGACTTCAAAGGGTCTTCATTTGCTCACCGAACCTCTCCAATCCTATCACTGCTGCGTTTATGCCCCTGTACACACGCTTGATTCTCTTTCGGAGACATAGCGATCCATAGGTTTTAAGATACTTACTAGTCAGGTACATTCTTAAGTGTTTAATATGGGTGTGTTGAGTCCATTTCATTGAGCAAGGTGTAGCTCTTTTCTATTACATATTTGGCTTAAGGACCTTTATCTGTGCTCATTTCAATCTCTGGTTTTATGCAGCACCCCAACTCACCTTTCCCCTTAAGCAAGCATAAGTTGGTTTTCTAAATTTGAGACCCTGTTCTGTTTTGTAATCCAGTTCCTGTGTAGCCAAGTTTACATTCCATGTATTAATGATATCTTATGGATGTTTCTTTTCTTGTGACTTATTTCAGTTAGAAGCATCATACCTGTATCCACTCATTATGCTGCTACGGGCCTGATGACATAGATTTCATTGCTGAGTGATATTTCATTGCACGTAAGTACCAAAACTTCTATATCCATTTTTCACTTTCTGCGATATGGAACTTGTCCTGTAAACGAGGTTCTTGTTAGCAGAACCGTCCCAAACTTTGGGGTGGCTGTGTCTTTTTGATTTTAAATTCCCTAAGCTATAGGACCATAAGTTGAAGTGCCCTAGGCTCTGTTGCTTTGTTTTTTAGATGTTTCAGGAAACACCATACACTTCTCCCGAGTGGCTGTTGGCAATTTACATCCCGCCCAACAGCATAACAAGGCTCCCAGTTCTCCATGGCCTGTCCTGCCTTTCTGGATTTTACACTTTTTTCAGATGGCCCTTTTGACCGGTGGGAAGTGAGACTTCATTGTAGTGCAGATTTCCTTTGCAAGCTTGCTTGGTTGGCCAAAAAGGGCGTATGCGTTTTTTCCTGAATATATTCAGGAAAAAATGCATACGCCCTTTTTGGCCAAGTGCATCATTGTCGACGTTCTGCCTCTTTTCCTCTGCTTTAAATGCAATTCCAGTCTACCTCCTGAAATCGTTTTCCTGCAATTCAGTCCCGCTTTCAAGTCCTCTTGGCAGCCTTACTTCAGTATATTTTTGGACGATAGCTGTCATTTATAACTCTGCAGGTTTGTGAATTACAGTGCCCCTGAGCTCCGTTCTTCAACTCGCTTTCTTGTGAGCTGGCCGCAACACCGCAGGATTGCTTCAGGCCCTAATCTGGTTCCGGCACGGCATGATGACCCTTTGGTTAATTCCTCTTCTTGGTGGCAAATGAGAGTTAAATTTCCCGTCCAGACACCTCCAGCTAGTCTCTCATTGGTTCTCCCTATTCCTGTTCATCTTCCACAGAAATTGCAAACTGGGCCAAACAGGAGGTTAAAGGCACTGACTCTCCAAGTCGGGAGAGCTTTAGTAAAGTGTCTGGAATGTTGCACCTGAGTACCAGGGGACGAGAACTGACACAGATTGGAACACGTCTTCCGATCACACGGTTGATCATCCTCCGGGTTCCACATGCATGATTTAGCTGAAGGAAGAATCCCTTAAACCTGGAGAGTTGAGACCCGTGGAATTGGTACCATGCAATATGACTTCAAAGCGTCTTCATTTGCTCACCGAACCTCTCCAATCCTATCACTGCTGCGTTTATGCCCCTGTACACACGCTTGATTCTCTTTCGGAGACATAGCGATCCATAGGTTTTAAGATACTTACTAGTCAGCTACATTCTTAGGCGTTTAATATGGGGTGTTGAGCCTATTTCGTTGAGCAAGGAGTAGCTCTTGTCTATTCCATATTTGGCTTAAGGAACTTTATCTGTGCTCATTTCAATCTCTGGTTTTATGCAGCACCCCAACTCACCTTTCCCCTTAAGAAAGCATAAGTTGGTTTTCTAAATTTGAGACCCTGTTCTGTTTTGTAATCCAGTTCCTGTGTAGCCAAGTTTACATTCCGTGTATTAGTGATAACTTATGATGTTTCTTTTTCTGTGTGACTTATTTCAGTTAGAATCATCATACCTGAATCCACTCATTATGCTTCTACGGGCCTGATGACATAGATTTCATTGCTGAGTGATATTGCATTGTATGTAAGTACCACAACTTCTTTATCCATTTTTCGCTTTCTGCGAAATTGAAGTTGTACCGTAAACGAGGTTCTTGTAAACAGAGCCGTCTCAAACTTTGGGGTGGCTGTGTCTTTTTGATTTTAATTTCCCTAAGCTATAGGACCATAAGTGGAAGTGCCCTAGGCTCTGTTGCTTTGTTTTTTAGATGTTTCAGGAAACACCATACACTTCTCCAGAGTGGCTGTTTGCAATTTACATCCCGCCCATCAGCATAACAAGGCTCCCAGTTCTCCATGGCCTCTCCTGCCTTTCTGGATTTTACAGTTTTTTCAGATGGCTCTGTTTACCGGGGGGAAGTGAGACTTCATTGTAGTGCAGATTTCCTTTGCAAGCTTGCTTGGTTGGACAAAAAGGGCGTATGCGTTTTTTCCTGAATATATTCAGCAAAAAACGCATACACCCTTTTTGGCCAAGTGCATCATTGTGGACGTTCTGCCTCTTTTCCTATGCTTTAAATGCAATTCCAGTCCACCTCCTGAAATCGGTTTCCTGCAATTCTGCCCCGCTTTCAAGTCCTCTTGGCAGCCTTCCTTCAGTATATTTTTGGACGATAGCTGTCATTTATAACTCTGCAGGTTTGTGAATTACAGTGACCCTGAGCTCCTTTCTTCAACTCGCTTTCTTGTGAGCTGGCCGCAACACCGCAGGATTGCTTCAGGCCCTAATCTTGTTCTGGAACAGTACGCTGAGCCTTTGGTTAATTCCTCTTCCTGGTGGGAAATGAGAGTTAAATTTGCCCGTCCAGACACCTCCAGCTAGTCTCTCATTGGTTCTCCCTATTACTGTTCATCTTCCGCAGAAATTGCAAACTGGGCCAAACAGGAGGTTAAAGGCACTGACTCTCCAAGTCGGGAGAGTGTTAGTAAAGCATCTGGAATGTTGCACCCGAGTACCAGGGGACGAGAACTGAGACATATTGGAACACGTCTCCCGATCACACGGTTGATCATACCCTGGGTTCCACATGCATGATTTAGCTGAAGGAAGAATCCCTTAAACCTGGAGAGTTGAGACCCGTGGAAAGGGTACCATGCAATATGAATTCAAAGGGTCTTCATTTGCTCACCGAACCTCTCCAATCCTATCACTGCTGCGTTTATGCCCCTGTACACACGCTTGATTCTCTTTCGGAGACAGAGCGATCCATAGGTTTTAAGATACTTACTAGTCAGGTACATTCTTAGGCGTTTAATATGGGGTGTTGAGTCCATTTCGTTGAGCAAGGAGTAGCTCTTGTCTATTCCATATTTGGCTTAAGGAACTTTATCTGTGCTCCTTTCAATCTCTGGTTTTATGCAGCACCCCAACTCACCTTTCCCCTTAAGCAAGCATAAGTTGGTTTTCTAAATTTGAGACCCTGTTCTGTTTTGTAATCCAGTTCCTGTGTAGCCAAGTTTACATTCCGTGTATTAATGATATCTTATGATGTTTCTTTTTCTTGTGACTTATTTCAGTTAGAATCATCATACCTGAATCCACTCCTTATGCTGCTACGGGCCTGATGACATAGATTTCATTGCTGAGTGATATTGCATTGTACGTAAGTACCAAAATTTCTTTATCCATTTTTCACTTTCTGCGAAATTGAACTTGTCCCGTAAACGAGGTTCGTGTAAGCAGAGCCGTCCCAAACTTTGCGGAGGCTGTGTCTTTTTGATTTTAATTTCCCTAAGCTATAGGACCATAAGTGGAAGTGCCCTAGGCTCTGTTGCTTTGTTTCTTAGATGTTTCAGGAAACACCATACAGTTCTCCCAAGTGGCTGTTGGCAATTTACATCCCGCCCATCAGCATAACAAGGCTCCCAGTTCTCCATGGCCTGTCCTGTCTTTCTGAATTTTACACTTTTTTCAGATGGCCCTTTTGACCGGGTGGAAGTGAGACTTCATTGTAGTGCAGATTTCCTTTGCAAGCTTGCTTGGTTGGCCAAAAAGGGCATATGCGTTTTTCCTGAATATATTCAGGAAAAAACGCATATGCCCTTTTTGGCCAAGAGCATCATTGTCAACTTACTGCCTCTTTTCCTATGCTTTAAATGCAATTCCAGTCTACCTCCTGAAATCGGTTTCCTGCAATTCTGCCCCGCTTTCAAGTCCTCTTGGCTGCCTTACTTCAGTATATTTTTGGACGATAGCTGTCATTTATAACTCTGCAGGTTTGTGAATTACTGTGCCCCTGAGCTCCTTTCTTCAACTCGCTTTCTTGTGAGCTGGCCGCAACACCGCAGGATTGCTTCAGGCCCTAATCTGGTTCCGGCACGGCACGCTGAGCGTTTGGTTAATTCCTCTTCCTGGTGGGAAATGAGAGTTAAATTTGCACGTCCAGACACCTCCAGCTAGTCTCTCATTGGTTCTCCCTATTCCTGTTCATCTTCCACGGAAATTGCAAACTGGGCCAAAGAGGAAGTTAAAGGCACTGACTCTCCAAGTTGGGA
The DNA here is from genome assembly GCF_937001465.1 of Orcinus orca. Taxonomy (NCBI): domain Eukaryota; kingdom Metazoa; phylum Chordata; class Mammalia; order Artiodactyla; family Delphinidae; genus Orcinus; species Orcinus orca. The sequence continues at coordinate 67,522 of NW_026044117.1, read as the reverse complement.
GATAGTTAGTAAAGCGTCTGGAATGTTGCACCCGAGTACCAGGGGACGAGAACTGAGACATATTGGAACATGTCTCCCGATCACACGTTTGATCATACTCTGGGTTCCACATGCATGTTTTAGCTGAAGGAAGAATCCCTTAAACCTGGAGAGTTGAGACCCGTGGAATGGGTACCATGCAATATGACTTCAAAGGGTCTTCATTTGCTCACCGAACCTCTCCAATCCTATCACTGCTGCGTTTATGCCCCTGTACACACGCTTGATTCTCTTTCGGAGACATAGCGATCCATAGGTTTTAAGATACTTACTAGTCAGGTACATTCTTAAGTGTTTAATATGGGGTGTTGAGTCCATTTCATTGAGCAAGGTGTAGCTCTTTTCTATTACATATTTGGCTTAAGGACCTTTATCTGTGCTCATTTCAATCTCTGGTTTTATGCAGCACCCCAACTCACCTTTCCCCTTAAGCAAGCATAAGTTGGTTTTCTAAATTTGAGACCCTGTTCTGTTTTGTAATCCAGTTCCTGTGTAGCCAAGTTTACATTCCATGTATTAATGATATCTTATGATGTTTCTTTTTCTTGTGACTTATTTCAGTTAGAAGCATCATACCTGTATCCACTCATTATGCTGCTACGGGCCTGATGACATAGATTTCATTGCTGAGTGATATTTCATTGCACGTAAGTACCAAAACTTCTATATCCATTTTTCACTTTCTGCGATATGGAACTTGTCCTGTAAACGAGGTTCTTGTTAGCAGAACCGTCCCAAACTTTGGGGTGGCTGTGTCTTTTTGATTTTAAATTCCCTAAGCTATAGGACCATAAGTTGAAGTGCCCTAGGCTCTGTTGCTTTGTTTTTTAGATGTTTCAGGAAACACCATACACTTCTCCCGAGTGGCTGTTGGCAATTTACATCCCGCCCAACAGCATAACAAGGCTCCCAGTTCTCCATGGCCTGTCCTGCCTTTCTGGATTTTACACTTTTTTCAGATGGCCCTTTTGACCGGTGGGAAGTGAGACTTCATTGTAGTGCAGATTTCCTTTGCAAGCTTGCTTGGTTGGCCAAAAAGGGCGTATGCGTTTTTTCCTGAATATATTCAGGAAAAAATGCATACGCCCTTTTTGGCCAAGTGCATCATTGTCGACGTTCTGCCTCTTTTCCTCTGCTTTAAATGCAATTCCAGTCTACCTCCTGAAATCGTTTTCCTGCAATTCAGTCCCGCTTTCAAGTCCTCTTGGCAGCCTTACTTCAGTATATTTTTGGACGATAGCTGTCATTTATAACTCTGCAGGTTTGTGAATTACAGTGCCCCTGAGCTCCGTTCTTCAACTCGCTTTCTTGTGAGCTGGCCGCAACACCGCAGGATTGCTTCAGGCCCTAATCTGGTTCCGGCACGGCATGATGACCCTTTGGTTAATTCCTCTTCTTGGTGGCAAATGAGAGTTAAATTTGCCCGTCCAGACACCTCCAGCTAGTCTCTCATTAGTTGTCCCTATTCCTGTTCATCTTCCACAGAAATTGCAAACTGGGCCAAACAGGAGGTTAAAGGCACTGACTCTCCAAGTCGGGAAAGTGTTATTAAAGCATCTGGAATGTTGCACCCGAGTACCAGGGGAGGAAAACTGAGACACATTTGAACACGTCTCCCGATCACACGGTTGATCATACTCTGGGTTCCACATGCATGCTTTAGCTGAAGGAAGAATCCCTTAAACCTGGAGAGTTGAAACCCGTTGAATGGGTATCATGCAATATGACTTCAAAGGGTCTTCATTTGCTCACCGAACCTCTCCAATCCTATCACTGCTGCGTTTATGCCCCTGTACTCACGCTTGATTCTCTTTCAGAGACATAGCAATCCATAAGTTTTAAGATAGTTACAAGTTAGGTACATTATTAGGCGTTTAATATGGGGTTTTGAGTCCATTTCGTTGAGCCAGGAGTAGCTCTTGTCTACTACATATTTGGCTTAAGGAACTTTATCTGTGCTCATTTCAATCTCTGGTTTTATGCAGCACCCCAACTCACCTTTCCCCTTAAGCAAGCATAAGTTGGTTTTCTAAATTTGAGACCCTGTTCTCTTTTGTAATCCAGTTCCTGTGTAGCCAAGTTTACACTCCGTGTATTAGTGTTATCTTATGATGTTTCTTTTTCTGTGTGACTTATTTCAGTTAGAATCATCATACCTGAATCCAGTCTATGCTTTACAGGCCTGATGACATAGATTTCATTGCTGAGTGATATTGCATTGTACGTAAGTACCACAACTTCTTTATCCATTTTTCACTTTCTGCGATATTGAACTTGTACCGTGAATGAGGTTTTTGTAAACAGAGCTGTCCCAAACTTTTGGGTGGCTGTGTCTTTTTGATTTTAATTTCCCTAAGCTATAGGACCATAAGTGGAAGTGTCCTAGGCTCTGTTCCTCAGTTTTTTAGATGTTTCAGGAAACACAATACACTTCTCCCGAGTGGATGTTGGCAGTTTAAATCCCGCCCATCAGCATAACAAGGTTCCCAGTTCTCCATGGCCTGTCCTGCCTTTCTGGATTTTACACTTTTATCAGATGGCCCTTTTGACCGTGGGGAAGTGAGACTTCATTGTAGTGCAGATTTCCTTTGCAAGCTTGCTTGGTTGGCCAAAAAGGGCGTATGCGTTTTTTCCTGAATATATTCAGGAAAAAACGCATACGCCCTTTTTGGCCAAGTGCATCATTGTGGACGTTCTGCCTCTTTTCCTATGCTTTAAATGCAATTCCAGTCTACCTCCTGAAATTGGTTTCCTGCAATTCTGCCCCGCTTTCAAGTCCTCTTGGCTGCCTTACTTCAGTATATATTTGGACAATAGCTGTCATTTATAACTCTGCAGGTTTGTGAATTACAGTGCCCCTGAGCTCCTTTCTTCAACTCGCTTTCTTGTGAGCTGGCCGCAACACCGCAGGATTGCTTCAGGACCTAATCATGTTCCGGCACGGCACGCTGAGCCTTTGGTTAATTCCTCTTCCTGGTGGGAAATAAGAGTTAAATTTCCCGTCCAGACACCTCCAGCTAGTCTCTCATTGGTTCTCCCTATTCCTGTTCATCTTCCGCAGAAATTGCAAACTGGTCCAAACAGAAGGTTAAAGGCACTGACTCTCCAAGTCGGGAGAGCTTTAGTAAAGTGTCTGGAATGTTGCACCTGAGTACCAGGGGACGAGAACTGACACAGATTGGAACACGTCTTCCGATCACACGGTTGATCATCCTCCGGGTTCCACATGCATGATTTAGCTGAAGGAAGAATCCCTTAAACCTGGAGAGTTGAGACCCGTGGAATTGGTACCATGCAATATGACTTCAAAGCGTCTTCATTTGCTCACCGAACCTCTCCAATCCTATCACTGCTGCGTTTATGCCCCTGTACACACGCTTGATTCTCTTTCGGAGACATAGCGATCCATAGGTTTTAAGATACTTACTAGTCAGGTACATTCTTAGGCGTTTAATATGTGGTGTTGAGCCTATTTCGTTGAGCAAGGAGTAGCTCTTGTCTATTCCATATTTGGCTTAAGGAACTTTATCTGTGCTCATTTCAATCTCTGGTTTTATGCAGCACCCCAACTCACCTTTCCCCTTAAGAAAGCATAAGTTGGTTTTCTAAATTTGAGACCCTGTTCTGTTTTGTAATCCAGTTCCTGTGTAGCCAAGTTTACATTCCGTGTATTAGTGATATCTTATGATGTTTCTTTTTCTGTGTGACTTATTTCAGTTAGAATCATCATACCTGAATCCACTCATTATGCTTCTACGGGCCTGATGACATAGATTTCATTGCTGAGTGATATTGCATTGTATGTAAGTACCACAACTTCTTTATCCATTTTTCGCTTTCTGCGAAATTGAAGTTGTACCGTAAACGAGGTTCTTGTAAACAGAGCCGTCTCAAACTTTGGGGTGGCTGTGTCTTTTTGATTTTAATTTCCCTAAGCTATAGGACCATAAGTGGAAGTGCCCTAGGCTCTGTTGCTTTGTTTTTTAGATGTTTCAGGAAACACCATACACTTCTCCAGAGTGGCTGTTTGCAATTTACATCCCGCCCATCAGCATAACAAGGCTCCCAGTTCTCCATGGCCTCTCCTGCCTTTCTGGATTTTACAGTTTTTTCAGATGGCTCTGTTTACCGGGGGGAAGTGAGACTTCATTGTAGTGCAGATTTCCTTTGCAAGCTTGCTTGGTTGGACAAAAAGGGCGTATGCATTTTTTCCTGAATATATTCAGCAAAAAACGCATACACCCTTTTTGGCCAAGTGCATCATTGTGGACGTTCTGCCTCTTTTCCTATGCTTTAAATGCAATTCCAGTCCACCTCCTGAAATCGGTTTCCTGCAATTCTGCCCCGCTTTCAAGTCCTCTTGGCATCCTTCCTTCAGTATATTTTTGGACGATAGCTGTCATTTATAACTCTGCAGGTTTGTGAATTACAGTGACCCTGAGCTCCTTTCTTCAACTCGCTTTCTTGTGAGCTGGCCGCAACACCGCAGGATTGCTTCAGGCCCTAATCTTGTTCTGGAACAGTACGCTGAGCCTTTGGTTAATTCCTCTTCCTGGTGGGAAATGAGAGTTAAATTTGCCCGTCTAGACACCTCCAGCTAGTCTCTCATTGGTTCTCCCTATTCCTGTTCATCTTCCGCAGAAATTGCAAACTGGGCCAAACAGGAGGTTAAAGGCACTGACTCTCCAAGTCGGGAGAGTGTTAGTAAAGCATCTGGAATGTTGCACCCGAGTACCAGGGGACGAGAACTGAGACATATTGGAACACGTCTCCCGATCACACGGTTGATCATACCCTGGGTTCCACATGCATGATTTAGCTGAAGGAAGAATCCCTTAAACCTGGAGAGCTGAGACCCGTGGAAAGGGTACCATGCAATATGAATTCAAAGGGTTTTCATTTGCTCACCGAACCTCTCCAATCCTATCACTGCTGCGTTTATGCCCCTGTACACACGCTTGATTCTCTTTCGGAGACAGAGCGATCCATAGGTTTTAAGATACTTACTAGTCAGGTACATTCTTAGGCGTTTAATATGGGGTGTTGAGTCCATTTCGTTGAGCAAGGAGTAGCTCTTGTCTATTCCATATTTGGCTTAAGGAACTTTATCTGTGCTCCTTTCAATCTCTGGTTTTATGCAGCACCCCAACTCACCTTTCCCCTTAAGCAAGCATAAGTTGGTTTTCTAAATTTGAGACCCTGTTCTCTTTTGTAATCCAGTTCCTGTGTAGCCAAGTTTACATTCCGTGTATTAGTGATATCTTATGATGTTTCTTTTTCTGTGTGACTTATTTCAGTTAGAATCATCATACCTGAATCTACTCATTATGTTGCTATGCGCCTGATGACATAGATTTCATTGCTGAGTGATATTGCATTGTACGTAAGTACCACAACTTCTTTATCCATTTTTCACTTTCTGCGATATTGTACTTGTACCGTAAACAAGGTTCTTGTAAACAGAGCCGTCCCAAACTTTGGGGTGGCTGTGTCTTTTTGATTTTAATTTCCCTAAGCTATAGGACCATAAGTGGAAGTGCCCTAGGCTCTGTTGCTTTGTTTCTCAGATGTTTCAGGAAACACCATACACTTCTCCCAAGTGGCTGTTGGCAATTCACATCCCGCCCATCAGCATAACAAGGCTCCCAGTTCTCCATGGCCTGTCCTGCTTTTCTGGATTTTACACTTTTTTCAGATGGCCCTTTTGACCGTGGGGAAGTGAGACTTCATTGTAGTGCAGATTTCCTTTGCAAGCTTGCTTGGTTGGCCAAAAAGTGCGTATGCGTTTTTTCCTGAATATATTCAGGAAAAAACGCATACGCCCTTTTTGGCCAAGTGCTTCATTGTCGACGTTCTGCCTCTTTTCCTATGCTATAAATGCAATTCCAGTCTACCTCCTGAAATCGGTTTCCTGCAATTCTGCCCCGCTTTCAAGTCCTCTTGGCAGCCTTACTTCAGTATATTTTTGGACGATAGCTGTCATTTATAACTCTGCAGGTTTGTGAATTACAGTGCCCCTGAGCTCCTTTCTTCAACACGCTTTCTTGTGAGCTGGCCGCAACACCGCAGGATTGCTTCAGGCCCTAATCTTGTTCTGGCACGGCCCGCTGAGCCTTTGGTTAATTCCTCTTCCTGGTGGGAAATGAGAGTTAAATTTGCCCGTCCAGACACCTCCAGCTAGTCTCTCATCGGTTCTCCCTATTCCTGTTCATCTTCCGCAGAAATTGCAAACTGGACCAAACAGGAGGTTAAAGGCACTGACTCTCCAAGTCGGGAGAGTGTTAGTAAAGCGTCTGGAATGTTGCACCCGAGTACCAGGGGACGAGAACTGAGACATATTGGAACACGTCTCCCGATCACACGGTTGATCATACCCTGGGTTCCACATGCATGATTTAGCTGAAGGAAGAATCCCTTAAACCTGGAGAGTTGAGACCCGTGGAATGGGTACCATGCAATATGACTTCAAAGGGTCTTCATTTGCTCACCGAACCTCTCCAATCCTATCACTGCTGCGTTTATGCCCCTGTACACACGTTTGATTCTCTTTCAGAGACATAGCAATCCATAGGTTTTAAGATACTTACTAGTCAGCTACATTCTTAGGCGTTTAATATGGGGTGTTGAGTCCATTTCGTTGAGCAAGGAGTAGCTCTTGTCTATTACATATTTGGCTTCAGGAACTTTATCTGTGCTCATTTCAATCTCTGGTTTTATGCAGCACCCCAACTCACCTTTCCCCTTAAGCAAGCATAAGTTGGTTTTCTAAATTTGAGACCCTGTTCTGTTTTTTAATCCAGTTCCTGTGTAGCCAAGTTTACATTCCGTGTATTAATGATATCTTATGATGTTTCTTTTTCTTGTGACTTATTTCAGTTAGAATCATCATACCTGAATCCACTCATTATGCTGCTACGGGCCTGATGACATAGATTTCATTGCTGAGTGATATTGCATTGTACGTAAGTACCAAAACTTCTTTATCCATTTTTCACTTTCTGCGATATTGAACTTGTCCCGTAAACGAGGTTCTTGTAAGCAGATCCGTCCCAAACTTTGGGGTGGCTGTGTCTTTTTGATTTTAATTTCCCTAATATATAGGACCATAAGTGGAAGTGCCCTAGGCTCTGTTGCTTTGTTTCTTAGATGTTTCAGGAAACACCATACACTTCTCCCAAGTGGCTGTTGGCAATTTACATCCCGCCCATCAGCATAACAAGGCTCCCAGTTCTCCATGGCCTGTCCTGCCTTTCTGGATTTTACACTTTTTTCAGATGGCCCTTTTGACCGGGGGGAAGTGAGACTTCATTGTAGTGCAGATTTCCTTTGCAAGCTTGCTTGGTTGGCCAAAAAGGGTGTATGCGTTTTTTCCTGAATATATTCAGGAAAAAACGCATACGCCCTTTTTGACCAAGTACATCATTGTCGACGTTCTGCCTCTTTTCCTATGCTTTAAATGCAATTCCAGTGTACCTCCTGAAATCGGTTTCCTGCAATTCTGCCCCGCTTTCAAGTCCTCTTGGCAGCCTTACTTCAGTATATTTTTGGACGATAGCTGTCATTTATAACTCTGCAGGTTTGTGAATTACAGTGCCCCTGAGCTCCTTTCTTCAACTCGCTTTCTTGTGAGCTGGCCGCAACACCGCAGGATTGCTTCAGGCCCTAATCTGGTTCCGGCACGGCCCGCTGAGCCTTTGGTTAATTCCTCTTCCTGGTGGGAAATGAGAGTTAAATTTGCCCGTCCAGACACCTCCAGCGAGTCTCTCATCGGTTCTCCCTATTCCTGTTCATCTTCCGCAGAAATTGCAAACTGCACCAAACTGGAGGTTAAAGGCACTGACTCTCCAAGTTGGGAGAGTGTTAGTAAAGCATCTGGAATGTTGCACCCGAGTACCAGGGGACGAGAACTGAGACATATTGGAACACGTCTCCCGATCACACGGTTGATCATACTCTGGGTTCCACATGCATGATTTAGCTGAAGGAAGAATCCCTTAAACCTGGAGAGTTGAGACCCGTGGAATGGGTACCATGCAATATGACTTCAAAGGGTCTTCATTTGCTCACCGAACCTCTCCAATCCTATCACTGCTGCGTTTATGCCCCTGTACACACGCTTGATTCTCTTTCGGAGACATAGCGATCCATAGGTTTTAAGATACTTACTAGTCAGGTACATTCTTACGCGTTTAGTATGGGGTGTTTTGTCCATTTCGTTGAGCAAGGAGTAGCTCTTGTCTATTACATATTTGGCTTCAGGAACTTTATCTGTGCTCATTTCAATCTCTGGTTTTATGCAGCACCCCAACTCACCTTTCCCCTTAAGCAAGCATAAGTTGGTTTTCTAAATTTGAGACCCTGTTCTGTTTTTTAATCCAGTTCCTGTGTAGCCAAGTTTACATTCCGTGTATTAATGATATCTTATGATGTTTCTTTTTCTTGTGACTTATTTCAGTTAGAATCATCATACCTGAATCCACTCATTATGCTGCTACGGGCCTGATGACATAGATTTCATTGCTGAGTGATATTGCATTGTACGTAAGTACCACAAATTCTTTATCCATTTTTCACTTTCTGCGATATTGAACTTGTCCCGTAAACGAGGTTCTTGTAAGCAGAGCTGTCCCAAACTTTGGGGTGGCTGTGTCTTTTTGATTTTAATTTCCCTAATATATAGGACCATAAGTGGAAGTGCCCTAGGCTCTGTTGCTTGTTTCTTAGATGTTTCAGGAAACACCATACACTTCTCCCAAGTGGCTGTTGGCAATTTACATCCAGCCCATCAGCATAACAAGGCTCCCAGTTCTACATGGCCTGTCCTGCCTTTCTGGATTTTACACTTTATTCAAATGGCCCTTTGACCGGGGGGAAGTGAGACTTCATTGTAGTGCAGATTTCCTTTGCAAGCTTGCTTGGTTGGCCAAAAAGGGCGTATGCGTTTTTTCCTGAATATATTCAGGAAAAAACGCATATGCCCTTTTGGCCAAGTGCATCATTGTCGACGTTCTGCCTCTTTTCCTATGCTTTAAATGCAATTCCAGTCTACCTCCTGAAATTAGTTTCCTGCAATTCTGCCCCGCTTTCAAGTCTTCTTGGCAGCCTTACTTCAGTATATTTTTGGACGATAGCTGTCATTTATAACTCTGCAGGTTTGTGAATTACAGTGCCCCTGAGTTCCTTTCTTCAACTCGCTTTCTTGTGAGCTGGCCGCAACACCGCAGGATTGCTTCAGGCCCTAATCTGGTTCCCGCACGGCACGCTGAGCCTTTGGTTAATTCCTCTTCCTGGTGGGAAATGAGAGTTCAATTTGCCCGTCCCGACACCTCCAGCTAGTCTTTCATTGGTTCTCCCTATTCCTGTTCATCTTCCGCAGAAATTGCAAACTGGGCCAAACAGGAGGTTAAAGGCACTGATTCTCCAAGTCGGGAGAGTGTTAGTAAAGCGTCTGGAATATTGCACCCGAGTACCAGGGGACGAGAACTGAGACATATTGGAACACGTCTCCTGATCACACGGTTGATCATACTCTGGGTTCCACATGCATGTTTTAGCTGAAGGAAGAATCCCTTAAACCTGGAGAGTTGAGACCCGTGGAATGGGTACCATGCAATATGACTTCATAGGGTCTTCATTTCCTCACCGAACCTCTCCAATCCTATCACTGCTGCGTTTATGCCCCTGTACACACGTTTGATTCTCTTTCGGAGACATAGCGATCCATAGGTTTTAAGATACTTACTAGTCAGGTACATTCTTAGGTGTTTAATATGGGGTTTGAGTCCATTTCATTGAGCAAGGAGTAGCTCTTGTCTATTCCATATTTGGCTTAAGGAACTTTATCTGTGCTCATTTCAATCTCTGGTTTTATGCAGCACCCCAACTCACCTTTCCCCTTAAGCAAGCATAAGTTGGTTTTCTAAATTTGAGACCCTGTTCTGTTTTGTAATCCAGTTCCTGTGTAGCCAAGTTTACATTCTGTGTATTAGTGATATCTTATGATGTTTTTTTTTCTGTGTGACTTATTTCAGATAGAATCATCATACCGGTATCCACTTTATGCTGCTACGGGCCTGATGACATAGATTTCATTGCTGAGTGATATTGCATTGTACGTAAGTACCACAACTTCTTTATCCATTTTTCACTTTCTGTGATATTGAACTTGTCCCGTAAACGAGGTTCTTGTAAACAGAGCCGTCCCAAACTTTGTGGTGGCTGTGTCTTTTTGATTTTAATTTCCCTAAGCTATAGGACCATAAGTGGAAGTGCCCTAGGCTCTGTTGCTTTGTTTCTCAGATGTTTCAGGAAACACCATACACTTCTCCCAAGTGGCTGTTGGCAATTTACATCCCGCCCATCAGCATAACAAGGCTCCCAGTTCTCCATGGCCTGTCCTGCTTTTCTGGATTTTACACTTTTTTCAGATGGCCCTTTTGACCGGGGGGGAAGTGAGACTTCATTGTAGTGCAGATTTCCTTTGCAAGCTTGCTTGGTTGGCCAAAAAGGGCGTATGCGTTTTTTCCTGAATATATTCAGGAAAAAACGCATACGCCGTTTTTGGCCAAGTGCATCATTGTCGACGTTCTGCCTCTTTTCCTATGCTTTAAATGCAATTCCAGTCTACCTCCTGAAATCGGTTTCCTGCAATTCTTCCCCGCTTTCAAGTCCTCTTGGCAGCCTTACTTCAGTATATTTTTGGACGATAGCTGTCATTTATAACTCTGCAGGTTTGTGAATTACAGTGCCCCTGAGCTCCTTTCTTCAACTCGCTTTCTTGTGAGCTGGCCGCAACACCGCAGGATTGCTTCAGGCCCTAATCTTGTTCTGGCACGGCCCGCTGAGCCTTTGGTTAATTCCTCTTCCTGGTGGGAAATGAGAGTTAAATTTGCCCGTCCAGACACCTCCAGCTAGTCTCTCATCGGTTCTCCCTATTCCTGTTCATCTTCCGCAGAAATTGCAAACTGGACCAAACAGGAGGTTAAAGGCACTGACTCTCCAAGTTGGGAGAGTGTTAGTAAAGCGTCTGGAATGTTGCACCCGAGTACCAGGTGATGAGAACTGAGACATATTGGAACACGTCTCCCGATCACACGGTTGATCATACTCTGGGTTCCACATGCATGATTTAGCTGAAGGAAAAATCCCTTAAACCTGGAGAGTTGAGACCCGTGGAATGTGTACCATGCAATATGACTTCAAAGGGTCTTCATTTGCTCACCGAACCTCTCCAATCCTATCACTGCTGCGTTTATGCCCCTGTACACATGTTTGACTCTCTTTCGGAGACATAGCAATCCATAGGTTTTAAGATACTTAGTAGTCAGCTACATTCTTAGGCGTTTAATATGGGGTGTTGAGTCCATTTCGTTGAGCAACGAGTAGCTCTTGTGTATTACATATTTGGCTTCAGGAACTTTATCTGTGCTCATTTCAATCTCTGGTTTTATGCAGCACCCCAACTCACCTTTCCCCTTAAGCAAGCATAAGTTGGTTTTCTAAATTTGAGACCCTGTTCTGTTATGTAATCCAGTTCCTGTGTAGCCAAGTTTACATTCCGTGTATTAGTGATATCTTATGATGTTTCTTTTTCTGTGTGACTTATTTCAGTTAGAATCATCATACCTGAATCCACTCATTATGCTGCTACGGGCCTGATGACATAGATTTCATTGCTGAGTGATATTGCATTGTACGTAAGTACCACAACTTGCTTTATCCATTTTTCACTTTCTGCGATATTGAACTTGTCCCGTAATTGAGGTTCTTGTAAACAGAGCCGTCCCAAACTTTGGGGTGGCTGTGTCTTTTTGATTTTAATTTCCCTAAGCTATAGGACCATAAGTGGAAGTGCCCTAGGCTTTGTTGCTTTGTTTCTTAGATGTTTCAGGAAACACAATACACTTCTCCCAAGTGGCTGTTGGCAATTTACATACTGCCCATCAGCATAACAAGGCACCCAGTTCTCCATGGCCTGTCCTGCCTTTCTGGATTTTCCACTTTTTTCAGTTGGCCCTTTTGACTGGGGGGAAGTGAGACTTCATTGTAGTGCAAATTTCCTTTGCATGCTTGCTTGGTTGGCCAAAAAGGGCGTATGCGTTTTTTCCTGAATATATTCAGGAAAAAACGCATACGCACATTTTGGCCAAGTGCATCATTGTCGACGTTCTGCCTCTTTTCCTATGCTTTAAATGCAATTCCAGTCTACCTCCTGAAATCGGTTTCCTGCAATTCTGCCCCGCATTCAAGTCCTCTTGGCAGCCTTACTTCAGTATATTTTTGGACGATAGCTGTCATTTATAACTCTGCAGGTTTGTGAATTACAGTGCCCCTGAGCTCCTTTCTTCAACTCGCTTTCTTGTGAGCTGGCCGCAACACCGCAGGATTGCTTCAGGCCCTAATCTGGTTCCGGCACGGCACGCTGAGCCTTTGGTTAATTCCTCTTCCTGGTGGGAAATGAGAGTTCAATTTGCCCGTCCAGACACCTCCAGCTAGTCTCTCATTGGTTCTCCCTATTCCTGTTCATCTTCCGCAGAAATTGCAAACTGGGCTAAACAGGAGGTTAAAGGCACTGACTCTCCAAGTCGGGAGAGTGTTAGTAAAGTGTCTGGAATGTTGCACCGAGTCCCAGGGGACGAGAACTGAGACATATTGGAACACGTCTCCCTATCACACGGTTGATCATACTCTGGGTTCCACATGCATGCTTTAGCTGAAGGAAGAATCCCTTAAACCTGGAGAGTTGAGACCCGTGGAATGGGTACCATGCAATATGACTTCAAAGGGTCTTCATTTGCTCACCGAACCTCTCCAATCCTATCACTGCTGCGTTTATGCCCCTGTACACACGCTTGATTCTCTTTCGGAGACATAGCGATCCATAGGTTTTAAGATACTTTATAGTCAGGTACATTCTTAGGCGTTCAATATGGGGTTTCAGTCCGTTTCGTTGAGCAAGGAGTAGCTCTTGTCTATTCCATATTTGGCTTAAGGAAGTTTATCTGTGCTCATTTCAATCTCTGGTTTTATGCAGCACCCCAACACACCTTTCCCCTTAAGCAAGAATAAGTTGGTTTTCTAAATTTGAGACCCTGTTCTGTTTTGTAATCCAGTTCCTGTGTAGCCAAGTTTACATTCCGTGTATTAGTGATATCTTATGATGTTTCTTTTTCTTGTGACTTATTTCAGATAGAATCATCATACCTGAATCCACTCATTATGCTGCTACGGGCCTGATGACATAGATTTCATTGCTGAGTGATATTGCATTGTACGTAAGTACCACAACTGCTTTATGCATTTTTCACTTTCTGCGATATTGAACTTGTCCCGTAAACGAGTTTCTTGTAAACAGAGCCGTCCCAAACTTAGGGGTGGCTGTGTCTTTTTGATTTTAATATCCCTAAGCTATAGGGCCATAAGTGGAAGTGCCCTAGGCTCTGTTGCTTTGTTTGTTAGATGTTTCAGGAAACACCATACACTTCTCCCGAGTGGCTGTTGGCAATTTACATCCCGCCCATCAGCATAACAAGGCTCCCAGTTCTCCATGGCCTGTCCTGCCTTTCTGGATTTTACACTTTTTTCAGATGGCCCTTTTGACCTTGGGGGAATGAGACTTCATTGTAGTGCAGATTTCCTTTGCAAGCTTGCTTGGTTGGCCAAAAAGGGCGTATGCGTTTTTTTCTGAATATATTCAGGAAAAAACGCATACGCCCTTTTTGGCCAAGTGCATCATTGTCGACGTTCTGCCTCTTTTCCTATGCTTTAAATGCAATTCCAGTCTACCTCCTGAAATCGGTTTCCTGCAATTCTGCCCCGCTTTCAAGTCCTCTTGGCAGCCTTACTTCAGTATATTTCTGGACGATAGCTGTCATTTATAACTCTGCAGGTTTGTGAATTCATTGCCATTGAGTTCCTTTCTTCAACTCGCTTTCTTGTCAGCTGGCCGCAACACCGCAGGATTGCTTCAGGCCCTAATCTGGTTCCGGCACGGCACGCTGAGCCTTTGGTTAATTCCTCTTCCTGGTGGGAAATGAGAGTTAAATTTGCCCGTCCAGACACCTCCAGCTAGTCTCTCATTGGTTCTCCCTATTCCTGTTCATCTTCCGCAGAAATTGCAAACTGGGCCAAACAGGAGGTTAAAGGCACTCACTCTCCAAGTTGGGAGAGTGTTAGTAAAGCGTCTGGAATGTTGCACCCGAGTACCAGGCGACGAGAACCGAGACATATTGGAACACATCTCCCGATCACACGGTTGATCATACTCTGGGTTCCACATGCATGCTTTAGCTGAAGGAAGAATCCCTTAAACCTGGAGAGTTGAGACCCGTGGAATGGGTACCATGCAATATGACTTCAAAGGGTCTTCATTTGCTCACCGAACCTCTCCAATCCTATCACTGCTGCGTTTACGCCCATGTACACACGCTTGATTCTCTTCGGAGACATAGTGATCCATAGGTTTTAAGATACCTACTAGTCAGGTACATTCTTAGGCGTTTAATATGGGGTGTTGAGTCCATTTCGTTGAGCAAGGAGTAGCTCTTGTCTATTCCATATTTGGCTTATGGAACTTTAACTGTGCTCATTTCAATCTCTGGTTTTATGCAGCACCCCAACTCACTTTTCCCCTTAAGCAAGCATAAGTTGGTTTTCTAAATTTGAGACCCTGTTCTCTTTTGTAATCCACTTCCTGTGTAGCAAGTTTACATTCCGTGTATTAGTGATATCTTATGATGTTTCTTTTTCTGTGTGACTTATTTCAGTTAGAATCATCATACCTGAATCCACTCATTATGCTGCTATGGGCCTGATGACATAGATTTCATTGCTGAGTGATATTGCATTGTACGTAAGTACCACAACTTCTTTATCCATTTTTCACTTTCTGCGATATTGAACTAGTCCCGTAAACGAGTTTCTTTTAAACAGAGCCGTCCCAAAGTTTGGGGTGGCTGTGTCTTTTTGATTTTAATTTCCCTAAGCTATAGGGCCATAAGTGGAAGTGCCCTATGCTCTGTTGCTTTGTTTTTTAGATGTTTCAGGAAACACCATACACTTCTCCAGAGTGGCTGTTGGCAATATGCATCCCGCCCATCAGCATAACAAGGCTCCCAGTTCTCCATGGCCTGTCCTGCCATTCTGGAATTTACACTTTTTTCAGATGGCCCTTTTGACCGGGGGGAAGTGAGACTTCATTGTAGTGCAGATTTCCTTCGCAAGCTTCCTTGGTTGGCCAAAAAGTGCGTATGCGTTTTTTCGTGAATATATTCAGGAAAAAACGCATACGCCCTTTTTGGCCAAGTGCATCATTGTGGATGCTCTGCCTATTTTCCTATGCTTTAAATGCAATTCCAGTCTACCTCCTGAAATCGGTTTCCTGCAATTCTGCCCCGCTTTCAAGTCCTCTTGGCAGCCTTACTTCAGTATATTTTTGGACGATAGCTGTCATTTATAACTATGCAGGTTTGTGAATTACAGTGCCCCTGAGCTCCTTTCTTCAACTCACTTTCTTGTGAGCTGCCCGCAACACTGCAGCATTGCTTCAGGCCCTAATCTGGTTCCGGCACGGCATGCTGAGCCTTTGGTTAATTCCTCTTCCTGGTGGGAAATGAGAGTTCAATTTGCCCGTCCAGACATCTCCAGCTAGTCTCTCATTGTTTCTCGCTATTCCTGTTCATCTTCCGCAGAAATTGCAAACTGGGCCAAACAGGAGGTTAACGGCACTGACTCTCCAAGTCGGGAGAGTGTTAGTAAAGCATCTGGAATGTTGCAAACGAGTGCCAGGGGACGAGAACTGAGACATATTGGAACACGTCTCCCGATCACACGGTTGATCATACTCTGGGTTCAACATGCATGCTTTAGCTGAAGGAAGAATCCCTTAAACCTGGAGAGTTGAAACCCGTGGAATGGGTACCATGCAATATGATTTCAAACGGCCTTCATTTGCTCACCAAACCTCTCCAATCCTATCACTGCTGCATTTATGCCCCTGTACACATGCTTGATTCTCTTTTGGAGACATAGCAATCCATAGATTTTAAGATACTTACTAGTCAGCTACATTCTTAGGCGTTTAATATGGGGTGTTGAGTCTATTTCGCTGAGCAAGGAGTAGCTCTTGTCTATTATATATTTGGCTTAAAGAACTTTATCTGTGCTCATTTCAATCTCTGGTTTTATGCAGCACCCCAACTCACTTTTCCCCTTAAGCAAGCATAAGTTGGTTTTCTAAATTTGAGACCCTGTTCTGTTTTGTAATCCAGTTCCTGTGTAGCCAAGTTTACATTCTGTGTATTAGTGATATCTTATGATGTTTTTTTTTCTGTGTGACTTATTTCAGATAGAATCATCATACCGGTATCCACTTTATGCTGCTACGGGCCTGATGACATAGATTTCATTGCTGAGTGATATTGCATTGTACGTAAGTACCAAAACTTCTTTATCCATTTTTCAATTTCTGCGATATTGAACTTGTCCCGTAAACGAGGTTCTTGTAAACAGAGCCGTCCCAAACTTTGGGGTGGCTGTGTCTTTTTGATTTTAATTTCCCTAAGCTATAGGACCATAAGTGGAAGTGCCCTAGGCTCTGTTGCTTTGTTTCTCAGATGTTTCAGGAAACACCATAGACTTCTCCCAAGTGGCTGTTGGCAATTTACATCCCGCCCATCAGCATAACAAGGCTCACAGTTCTCCATGGCCTGTCCTGCCTGTCTGGATTTTACACTTTTTTCAGATGGCCCTTTTGACCGGGGGGAAGTGAGACTTCATTGTAGTGCAGATTTCCTTTGCAAGCTTGCTTGGTTGGCCAAAAAGGGCGTATGCGTTTTTTCCTGAATATATTCAGGAAAAAACGCATACGCCCTTTTTGGCCAAGTGCATCATTGTCGACGTTCTGCCTCTTTTCCTATGCTTTAAATGCAATTCCAGTCTACCTCCTGAAATCGGTTTCCTGCAATTCTGCCCCGCTTTCAAGTCCTCTTGGCAGCCTTACTTCAGTATATTTTTGGACGATAGCTGTCATTTATAACTCTGCAGGTTTGTGAATTACAGTGCCCCTGAGCTCCTTTCTTCAACTCGCTTTCTTGTGAGCTGGCCGCAACACCGCAGGATTGCTTCAGGCCGTAATCTTGTTCTGGCATGTCCCGCTGAGCCTTTGGTTAATTCCTCTTCCTGGTGGGAAATGAGAGTTAAATTTGCCCGTCCAGACACCTCCAGCTAGTCTCTCATCGGTTCTCCCTATTCCTGTTCATCTTCCGCAGAAATTGCAAACTGGACCAAACAGGAGGTTAAAGGCACTGACTCTCCAAGTTGGGAGAGTGTTAGTAAAGCGTCTGGAATGTTGCACCCGAGTACCAGGGGACGAGAACTGAGACATATTGGAACACGTCTCCCGATCACACGGTTGATCATACTCTGGGTTCCACATGCATGATTTAGCTGAAGGAAAAATCCCTTAAACCTGGAGAGTTGAGACCCGTGGAATGGGTACCATGCAATATGACTTCAAAGGGTCTTCATTTGCTCACCGAACCTCTCCAATCCTATCACTGCTGCGTTTATGCCCCTGTAGACACGTTTGATTCTCTTTCGGAGACATAGCAATCCATAGGTTTTAAGATACTTAGTAGTCAGCTACATTCTTAGGCGTTTAATATGGGGTGTTGAGTCCATTTCATTGAGCAACGAGTAGCTCTTGTGTATTACATATTTGGCTTCAGGAACTTTATCTGTGCTCATTTCAATCTCTGGTTTTATGCAGCACCCCAACTCACCTTTCCCCTTAAGCAAGCATAAGTTGGTTTTCTAAATTTGAGACCCTGTTCTCTTATGTAATCCAGTTCCTGTGTAGCCAAGTTTACATTCCGTGTATTAGTGATATCTTATGATGTTTCTTTTTCTGTGTGACTTATTTCAGTTAGAATCATCATACCTGAATCCACTCATTATGCTGTTACGGGCCTGATGACATAGATTTCATTGCTGAGTGATATTGCATTGTACGTAAGTACCACAACTTGCTTTATCCATTTTTCACTTTCTGCGATATTGAACTTGTCCCGTAATTGAGGTTCTTGTAAACAGAGCCGTCCCAAACTTTGGGGTGGCTGTGTCTTTTTGATTTTAATTTCCCTAAGCTATAGGACCATAAGTGGAAGTGCCCTAGGCTTTGTTGCTTTGTTTCTTAGATGTTTCAGGAAACACAATACACTTCTCCCAAGTGGCTGTTGGCAATTTACATACCGCCCATCAGCATAACAAGGCACCCAGTTCTCCATGGCCTGTCCTGCCTTTCTGGATTTTACACTTTTTTCAGTTGGCCCTTTTGACTGGGGGGAAGTGAGACTTCATTGTAGTGCAGATTTCCTTTGCATGCTTGCTTGGTTGGCCAAAAAGTGCGTATGCGTTTTTTCCCGAATATATTCAGGAAAAAACGCATACGCACATTTTGGCCAAGTGCATCATTGTCGACGTTCTGCCTCTTTTCCTATGCTTTAAATGCAATTCCAGTCTACCTCCTGAAATCGGTTTCCTGCAATTCTGCCCCGCATTCAAGTCCTCTTGGCAGCCTTACTTCAGTATATTTTTGGACGATAGCTGTCATTTATAACTCTGCAGGTTTGTGAATTACAGTGCCCCTGAGCTCCTTTCTTCAACTCGCTTTCTTGTGAGCTGGCCGCAACACCGCAGGATTGCTTCAGGCCCTAATCTGGTTCCGGCACGGCACGCTGAGCCTTTGGTTAATTCCTCTTCCTGGTGGGAAATGAGAGTTCAATTTGCCCGTCCAGACACCTCCAGCTAGTCTCTCATTGTTTCTCGCTATTCCTGTTCATCTTCCGCAGAAATTGCAAACTGGGCTAAACAGGAGGTTAAAGGCACTGACTCTCCAAGTCGGGAGAGTGTTAGTAAAGCATCTGGAATGTTGCACCCGAGTACCAGGGGACGAGAACTGAGACATATTTGAAAACGTAACCCAATCACACAGTTGATCATACTCTGGGTTCCACATGCATGCTTTAGCTGAAGGAAGAATCCCTTAAACGTGGAGAGTTGAGACCCGTGGAATGGGTACCATGCAATATGACTTCAAAGGGTCTTCATTTGCTCAGCGAACCTCTCCAATCCTATCACTGCTGCGTTTATGCCCCTGTACACACGCTTGATTCTCTTTTGGAGACATAGCAATCCATAGGTTTTAAGATACTTGCTAGTCAGCTACATTCTTAGGCGTTTAATATGGGGTGTTGAGTCCATTTCGTTGAGCAAGGAGTAGCTCTTGTCTATTACATATTTGGCTTCACGAACTTTATCTGTGCTCATTTCAATCTCTGGTTTTATGCAGCACCCCAACTCACCTTTCCCCTTAAGCAAGCATAAGTTGGTTTTCTAAATTTAAGACCATGTTCTGTTTTGTAATCCAGTTCCTGTGTAGCCAAGTTTACATTCCGTGTATTAGTGATATCTTATGATGTTTCTTTTTCTGTGTGACTTATTTCAGTTAGAATCATCATACCTGAATCCACTCATTATGCTGCTACGGGCCTGATGACATAGATTTCATTGTTGAGTGATATTGCATTGTACGTAAGTACCACAACTTCTTTATCCATTTTTCACTTTCTGCGATATTGAACTAGTCCCGTAAACGAGTTTCTTCTAAACAGAGCTGTCCCAAACTTAGGGGTGGCTGTGTCATTTTGATTTTAATTTCCCTAAGCTATAGGGCCATAAGTGGAAGTGCCCTAGGCTCTGTTGCTTTGTTTTTTAGATGTTTCAGGAAACAGCATACACTTCTCCCGAGTGGCTGTTGGCAATATACATCCCGCCCATCAGCAAAACAAGGCTCCCAGTTCTCCATGGCCTGTCCTGCCTTTCTGGATTTTACACTTTTTTCAGATGGCCCTTTTGACCGGGGGGAAGTGAGACTTCATTGTAGTGCAGATTTCCTTTGCAAGCTTGCTTGGTTGGCCAAAAAGGGCGTATGCGTTTTTTCCTGAATATATTCAGGAAAAAACGCATACGCCATTTTTGGCCAAGTGCATCATTGTCGACGTTTTGCCTCTTTTCCTATGCTTTAAATGCAATTCCAGTGTACCTCCTGAAACCGGTTTCCTGCAATTCTGCCCCGCTTTCAAGTCCTCTTGGCAGCCTTACTTCAGTATATTTTTGGACGATAGCTGTCATTTATAACTCTGCAGGTTTGTGAATTACAGTGCCCCTGAGCTCCTTTCTTCAACTCGCTTTCTTGTGAGCTGGCCGCAACACCGCAGGATTGCTTCAGGCCCTAATCTGGTTCCGGCACGGCACGCTGAGCCTTTGGTTAATTCCTCTTCCTGGTGGGAAATGAGAGTTAAATTTGCCCGTCCCGACACCTCCAGCTAGTCTCTCATTGGTTCTCCCTGTTCCTGTTCATCTTCCGCAGAAATTGCAAACTGGGCCAAACAGGAGGTTAAAGGCACTGATTCTCCAAGTCGGGAGAGTGTTAGTAAAGCGTCTGGAATATTGCACCCGAGTACCAGGGGACGAGAACTGAGACATATTGGAACACGTCTCCCGATAACACAGTTGATCATACTCTGGGTTCCACATGCATGATTTAGCTGAAGGAAGAATCCCTTAAACCTGGAGAGTTGAGACCCGTGGAATGGGTACCATGCAATATGACTTCAAAGGGTCTTCATTTGCTCACTGAACCTCTCCAATCCTATCACTGCTGCGTTTATGCCCCTGTACACCTGCTGGATTCTCTTTCGGAGACATAGCGATGCATAGGTTTTAAGATACTTACTAGTCAGGTACATTCTTAGGTGTTTAATATGGGGTTTGAGTCCATTTCGTTGAGCAAGGAGTAGCTCTTGTCTATTACATATTTGGCTTCAGGAACTTTATCTGTGCTCATTTCAATCTCTGGTTTTATGCAGCACCCCAACTCACCTTTCCCCTTAAGCAAGCATAAGTTGGTTTTCTAAATTTGAGTCCCTGTTCTGTTTTGTAATCCAGTTCCTGTGTAGCCAAGTTTACATTCCGTGTATTAGTGATAACTTATGATGCTTCTTTTTCTGTGTGACTTATTTCAGATAGAATCATCATACCGGTATCCACTTTATGCTGCTACGGGCCTGATGACATAGATTTCATTGCTGAGTGATATTGCATTGTACGTAAGTACCACAACTTCTTTATCCATTTTTCACTTTCTGCGATATTGAACTTGTCCCGTAAACGAGTTTCTTGTAAACAGAGCCATCCCAAACTTTGGGGTGGCTGTGTCTTTTTGATTTTAATTTCCCTAAGCTATAGGACCATAAGTGGAAGTGCCCTAGGCTCTGTTGCTTTGTTTCTCAGATGTTTCAGGAAACACCATACACTTCTCCCAATTGGCTGTTGGCAATTTACATCCCGCCCTTCAGCATAACAAGGCTCCCAGTTCTCCATGGCCTGTCATGCTTTTCTGGATTTTACACTTTTTTCAGATGGCCCTTTTGACCGGGGGGAAGTGAGACTTCATTGTAGTGCAGATTTCCTTTGCAAGCTTGCTTGGTTGGCCAAAAAGAGGGTATGCGTTTTTTCCTGAATATATTCAGGAAAAAACGCATACGCCGTTTTTGGCCAAGTGCTTTATTGTCGACGTTCTGCCTCTTTTCCTATGCTTTAAATGCAATTCCAGTCTACCTCCTGAAATCGGTTTCCTGCAATTCTGCCCCGCTTTCAAGTTCTCTTGGCAGCCTTACTTCAGTATATTTTTGGACGATAGCTGTCATTTATAACTCTGCAGGTTTGTGAATTACAATGCCCCTGAGCTCCTTTCTTCAACTCGCTTTCTTGTGAGCTGGCCGCAACACCACAGGATTGCTTCAGGCCCTAATCTTGTTCTGGCACGGCCCGCTGAGCCTTTGGTTAATTCCTCTTCCTGGTGGGAAATGAGAGTTCAATTTGCCCGTCCAGACACCTCCAGCTAGTCTCTCATCGGTTCTCCCTATTCCTGTTCATCTTCCGCAGAAATTGCAAACTGGACCAAACAGGAGGTTAAAGGCACTGACTCTCCAAGTCGGGAGAGTGTTAGTAAAGCGTCTGGAATGTTGCACCCGAGTACCAGGGGATGCAAACTGAGACATATTGGAACACGTCTCCGGATCACACGGTTGATCATAGTCTGGGTTCCACATGCATGTTTTAGCTGAAGGAAGAATCCCTTAAACCTGGAGAGTTGAGACCTGTGGAATGGGTACCATGCAATATGACTTCAAAGGGTCTTCATTTGCTCACCGAACCTCTCCAATCCTATCACTGCTGCGTGTATGCCCCTGTACTCATGCTTGATTCTCTTTCGGAGACATAGCGATCCATAGGTTTTAAGATACTTACTAGTCAGGTACATTCTTAGGCGTTTAGTATGGGGTGTTGTGTCCATTTCGTTGAGCAAGGAGTAGCTCTTGTCTATTACATATTTGGCTTAAGGGACTTTATCTGTGCTCATTTCAATCTCTGGTTTTATGCAGCACCCCAACTCACCTTTCCCCTTAAGCAAGCATAAGTTGGTTTTCTAAATTTGAGTCCCTGTTCTGTTTTGTAATCCAATTCCTGTGTAGCCAAGTTTACATTCCGTGTATTAGTGATATCTTATGATGTTTCTTTTTCTTGTGACTTATTTCAGTTAGAATCATCATACCTGAATCCACTCATTATGCTGCTACGGGCCTGATGACATAGATTTCATTGCTGAGTGATATTGCATTGTACGTAAGTACCACAATTTCTTTATCCATTTTGCACTTTCTGCGATATTGAACTTGTACCGTAAACGAGGTTCTTGTAAACAGAGCCGTCCCAAACTTTGGGGTGGCTGTGTCTTTTTGATTTTAATTTCCCTAAGCTATAGGACCATAAGTGGAAGTGCCTTAGGCTCTGTTGCTTTGTTTCTTAGATGTTTCAGGAAACACCATACACTTCTCCCGAGTGGCTGTTGGCAATTTACATCCCGCCCATCAGCATAACAAGGCTCCCAGTTCTCCATGGCCTGTCCTGCCTTTCTGGATTTTACACTTTTTTCAGATGGCCCTTTTGACCGGGGGGAAGTGAGACTTCATTGTAGTGCAGATTTCCTTTGCAAGCTTGCTTGGTTGGCCAAAAAGGGCGTATGAGTTTTTTCCTGAATATATTCAGGAAAAAACGGATACGCCCTTTTTGGCCAAGTGCATCATTGTCGACGTTCTGCCTCTTTTCCTATGCTTTAAGTGCAATTCCAGTCTACCTCCTGAAATCGGTTTCCTGCAATTCTGCCCCGCTTTCAAGTCCTCTTGGTAGCCTTACTTCAGTATATTTTTGGACGATAGCTGTCATTTATAACTCTGCAGGTTTGTGAATTACAGTGCCCCTGAGCTCCTTTCTTCAACTCGCTTTCTTGTGAGCTGGCCGCAACACCGCAGGATTGCTTCTGGCCCTAATCTTGTTCTGGCATGGCCCGCTGAGCCTATGGTTAATTCCTCTTCCTGGTGGGAAATGAGAGTTAAATTTGCCCGTCCAGACACCTCCAGCTAGTCTCTCATTGGTTCTCCCTATTCCTGTTCACCTTCCACAGAAATTCCAAACTGGGCCAAACAGGAGGTTAAAGGCACTGACTCTCCAAGTCGGGAGAGTGTTAGTAAAGCGTCTGGAATGTTGCACTCGAGTACCAGGGGACGAGAACTGAGACATATTGGAACACGTCTCCCGATCACACGTTTGATCATACTCTGGGTTCCACATGCATGCTTTAGCTGAAGGAAGAATGCTTAAACGTGGAGAGTTGAGACCCATGGAATGGGTACCATGCAATATGACTTCAAAGGGTCTTCATTTGCTCACCGAACCTCTCCAATCCTATCACTGCTGCGTTTATGCCCCTGTACACACACTTGATTCTCTTTTGGAGACATAGCAATCCATAGGTTTTAAGATACTTTCTAGTGAGCTACATTCTTAGGCGTTTAATATGGGGTGTTGAGTCCATTTCGTTGAGCAAGGAGTAGCTCTTGTCTATTACATATTTAGCTTAAGGAACTTTATCTGTGCTCATTTCAATCTCTGGTTTTATCCAGCACCCCAACTCACCTTTCCCCTTAAGCAAGCATAAGTTGGTTTTCTAAATTTGAGACCCTGTTCTCTTTTGTAATCCAGTTCCTGTGTAGCCAAGTTTACATTCCGTGTATTAGTGATATCTTATGATGTTTCTTTTTCTTGTGACTTATTTCAGATAGAATCATCATACCTGAATCCACTCATTATGCTGCCACGGGCCTGATGACATAGATTTCATTGCTGAGTGATATTGCATTGTACGTAAGTCCCACAACTGCTTTATCCATTTTTCACTTTCTGCGATATTGAACTTGTCCCGTAAATGAGTTTCTTGTAAACAGAGCCATCCCAAACTTTGGGGTGGCTGTGTCTTTTTGATTTTAATTTCCCTAAGCTATAGGGCCATAAGTGGAAGTGCCCTAGGCTCTGTTGCTTTGTTTTTTAGATGTTTCAGGAAACACCATACACTTCTCCCAAGTGGCTGTTGGCAATTTACATCCCGCCCATCAGCATAACAAGGCTCCCAGTTCTCCATGGCCTGTCCTGCCTTTCTGGATTTTAAACTTTTTTCAGATCGCCCTTTTTACCGGGGGGAAGTGAGACTTCATTGTAGTGCAGATTTCCTTTGCAAGCTTGCTTGGTTGGCCAAAAAGGGCGTATGCGTTTTTCCCTGAATATATTCAGGAAAAAACGCATACGCACTTTTTGGCCAAGTGCATCATTGTCGACGTTCTGCCTCTTTTCCTATGCTTTAAATGCAATTCCAGTCTACCTCCTGAAATTGGTTTCCTGCAATTCTGCCCCGCTTTCAAGTCCTCTTGGCAGCCTTACTTCAGTATATTTTTGGACGATAGCTGTCATTTATAACTCTGCAGGTTTGTGAATTCAGTGCCATTGTGTTCCTTTCTTCAACTCGCTTTCTTGTCAGCTGGCCGCAACTCCGCAGGATTGCTTCAGGCCCTAATCTGGTTCCGGCACGGCACGCTGAGCCTTTGGTTAATTCCTCTTCCTGGTGGGAAATGAGAGTTAAATTTGCCCGTCCAGACACCTCCAGCTAGTCTCTCATTGGTCCTCCCTATTCCTGTTCATCTTCCGCAGAAATTGCAAACTGGGCCAAATAGGAGGTTAAAGGCACTGACTCTCCAAGTCGGGAGAGTGTTAGTAAAGTGTCTGGAATGTTGCACCCGAGTACCAGGGGACGAAAACTGAGACATATTTGAACACGTCTCCTGATCACACGGTTGATCATACTCTGGGTTCCACATGCATGTTTCAGCTGAAGGAAGAATCCCTTAAACCTGGAGAGTTGAGACCCGTGGAATGAGTACCATGCAATACGACTTCAAAGGGTCTTCGTTTGCTCACCGAACCTCTCCAATCCTATCACTGCTGCGTTTATGCCCCTGTACACACGCTTGATTCTCTTTCGGAGACATAGCAATCCATAGGTTTTAAGATACTTACTAGTCAGGTACATTCTTAGGCGTTTAATATGGGGTGTTGAGTACATTTTGTTGAGCAAGGAGTAGCTCTTGTCTATTACATATTTGGCTTAAAGAACTTTATCTGTGCTCATTTCAATCTCTGGTTTTATGCAGCACCCCAACTTACCTTTCCCCTTAAGCAAGCATAAGTTGGTTTTCTAAATTTGAGGCCCTGTTCTGTTTTGTAATCCAGTTCCTGTGTAGCCAAGTTTACATTCCGTGTATTAGTGATATCTTATGATGTTTCTTTTTCTGTGTGACTTATTTCAGATAGAATCATCATACCTGACTCCACTCATTATTCTGCCACGGGACTGATGACATAGATTTCATTGCTGAGTGATATTGCATTGTACGTAAGTACCACAACTGCTTTATCCATTTTTCACTTTCTGCAATATTGAACTTGTCCCGTAAATGAGGTTCTTGTAAACAGAGCCGTCCCAAACTTTGCGGTGGCTGTGTCTTTTTGATTTTAATTTCCCTAAGCTATAGGACCATAAGTGGAAGTGCCCTAGGCTCTGTTGCTTTGTTTCTCAGATGTTTCAGGAAACACCATACACTTCTCCCAATTGGCTGTTGGCAATTTACATCCCGCCCATCAGCATAACAAGGCTCCCAGTTCTCCATGGCCTGTCCTGCCTTTCTGGATTTTACACTTTTTTCAGATGGCCCTTTTGACCGGGGAGAAGTGAGACTTCATTGTAGTGCAGATTTCCTTTGCAAGCTTGCTTGGTTGGCCAAAAAGGGCGTATGCGTTTTTTCCTGAATATATTCAGGAAAAAACGCATACGCCCTTTTTGGCCAAGTGCATCATTGTGGACGTTCTGCCCCTTTTCCTATGCTTTAAATGCAATTCCAGTCTACCTCCTGAAATCGGTTTCCTGCAATTCTGCCCCGCTTTCAAGTCCTCTTGGCAGCCTTACTTCAGTATATTTTTGGACGATAGCTGTCATTTATAACTCTGCAGGTTTGTGAATTACAGTGCCCCTGAGCTCCTTTCTTCAACTCGCTTTCTTGTGAGCTGGCCGCAACACCGCAGGTTTGCTTCAGGCCCTAATCTGGTTCCGGCACGGCACGCTGAGCCTTTGGTTAATTCCTCTTCCTGGTGGGAAATGAGAGTTAAATTTGCACGTCCAGACACCTCCAGCTAGTCTCTCATTGGTTCTCCCTATTCCTGTTCATCTTCCGCGGAATTTGCAAACTGGGCCAAACAGGAGTTTAAAGGCACTGACTCTCCAAGTTGGGAGAGAGTTAGTAAAGCGTCTGGAATGTTGCACCCGAGTACCAGGGGACGAGAACTGAGCCATATTGGAACATGTCTCCTGATCACACGGTTGATCATACTCTGGGTTCCACATGCATGTTTTAGCTGAAGGAAGAATCCCTTAAACCTGGAGAGTTGAGACCCGTGGAATGGGTACCACGCAATATGACTTCAAAGGGTCTTCATTTGCTCACTGAACCTCTCCAATCCTATCACTGCTGCGTTTATGCCCCTGTACACACGCTTGATTCTCTTTCGGAGACATAGCAATCCATATCTTTTAAGATACTTTCTAGTCAGCTACAATCTTAGGCGTTTAATATGGGGTGTTGAGTCCATTTCGTTGAGCAAGGAGTAGCTCTTGTCTATTACATATTTGGCTTAAGGAACTTTATCTGTGCTCATTTCAATGTCTGGTTTTATGCAGCACCCCAACTCACCTTTCCCCTTAAGCAAGCATAAGTTGGTTTTCTAAATTTGAGACCCTGTTGTGTTTTGTAATCCAGTTCCTGTGTAGCCAAGTTTACATTCTGTGTATTAGTGATATCTTATGATGTTTCTTTTTCTTGTGACTTATTTCAGTTAGAATCATCATACCTGAATCCACTCATTATGCTGCTACGGGCCTGATGACATAGATTTCATTGCTGAGTGATATTGCATTGTACATAAGTACCACAACTTCTTTATCCATTTTTCACTTTCTGTGATATTGAACTTGTTCCGTAAACGAGTTTCTTGTAAACAGAGCCGTCCCAAACTTTGGGGTGGCTGTGTGTTTCGAATTTAATTTCCTTAAGCTATAGTACCATAAGTGGAAGTGCCCTAGGCTCTGTTGCTTTGTTTTTTAAATGTTTCAGGAAACACCATACACTTCTCCCGAGTGGCTGTTGGCAATTTACATCCCGCCCATCAGCATAACAAGTCTCCCAGTTCTCCATGGCCTGTCCTGCCTTTCTGGATTTTACACTTTTTTCAAATGGCCCTTTGACCGGGGGGGAAGTGAGACTTCATTGTAGTGCAGATTTCTTTTGCAAGCTTGCTTGGTTGGCCAAAAAGGGCGTATGCGTTTTTTCCTGAATATATTCAAGAAAAAACGCATACGCACTTTTTGGCCAAGTGCATCATTGTCGACGTTCTGCCTCTTTTCCTATGCTTTAAATGCAATTCCAGTCTACCTCCTGAAATCGGTTTCCTGCAATTCTGCCCCGCTTTAAAGTCCTCTTGGCAGCCTTACTTCAGTATATTTTTGGACGATAGCTGTCATTTATAACTCTGCAGGTTTGTGAATTACAGTGCCCCTGAGCTCCTTTCTTCAACTCGCTTTCTTGTGAGCTGGCCGCAACACCGCAGGATTGCTTCAGGCCCTAATCTGGTTCCGGCACGGCACGCAGAGCCTTTGGTTAATTCCTTTCCTGGTGGGAAATGAGAGTTAAATTTGCACGTCCAGACACCTCCAGCTAGTCTCTCATTGGTTCTCCGTATTCCTGTTCATCTTCCGCAGAAATTGCAAACTGGGCCAAACAGGAGGTTAAAGGCACTGACTCTCCAAGTAGGGAGAGTGTTAGTAAAGCGTCTGGAATGTTGCACCCGAGTACCAGGGGACGAGAACTGAGACATATTGGAACACGTCTCCCGATCACACGGTTGATCATACTCTGGGTTCCACATGCCTGATTTAGCTGAAGGAAGAATCCCTTAAACCTGGAGAGTTGAGACCCGTGGAATGGGTACCATGCAATATGACTTCAAAGGGTCTTCATTTGCTCACCGAACCTCTCCAATCCTATCACTGCTGCGTTTATGCCCCTGTACACTCGCTTGATTCTTTTTCGGAGACATAGCAATCCATAGGTTTTAAGATACTTACTAGTCAGGTACATTCTTAGGCGTTTAACATGGGGTGTTGAGTCCATTTCGTTGAGCAAGGAGTAGCTCTTGTTTGTTACATATTTGGCTTAAGGAACTTTATCTGTGCTCATTTCAATCTCTGGTTTTATGTAGCACCCCAACTCACCTTTCCCCTTAAGCAAGCATAAGTTGGTTTTCTAAATTTGAGACCCTGTTCTCTTTTGTAATCCAGTTCCTGTGTAGCCAAGTTTACATTCCGTGTATTAGTGATATCTTATGATGTTTCTTTTTCTGTGTGACTTATTTCAGATAGAATCATCATACCTGAATCCACTCATTATGCTGCTACGGGCCTGATGACATAGATTTCATTGCTGAGTGATATTGCATTGTACGTAAGTACCACAACTGCTTTATCCATTTTTCACTTTCTGCGATATTGAACTTGTCCCGTAAACGAGTTTCTTGTAAACAGAGCCTTCCCAAATTTAGGGGTGGCTGTGTCTTTTTGATTTTAATTTCCCTAAGCTATAGGACCATATTTGGAAGTGCCCTAGGCTCTGTTGCTTTGTTTTTTAGATGTTTCAGGAAACACCATACACTTCTCCCGAGTGGCTGTTGGCAACTTACATCCCGCCCATCAGCATAACAAGGCTCCCAGTTCTCCATGGCCTGTCTTGCCTTTCTGGATTTTACACTTTTTTCAGATGGCCCTTTTGACCAGGGGGAAGTGAGACTTCATTGTAGTGCAGATTTCCCTTGCAAGCTTGCTTGGTTGGCCAAAAAGGGTGTATGCGTTTTTTCCAGAATTATATTCAGGAAAAAACGCATACGCCCTTTTTTGCCAAGTGCATCATTGTCGACTTTCTGACTCTTTTCCTATGCTTTAAGTGCAATTCCAGTCTACCTCCTGAAATCGGTTTCCTGCAATTCTGCCCCACTTTCAAGTCTTCTTGGCAGCCTTACTTCAGTATATTTTTGGACGATAGCTGTCATTTATAACTCTGCAGATTTGTGAATTACAGTGCCCCTGAGTTCCTTTCTTCAACTCGCTTTCTTGTGAGATGGCCGCAACACCGCAAGATTGCTTCAGGCCCTAATCTGGTTCCGGCACGGCACGCTGAGCCTTTGGTTAATTCCTCTTCCTGGTGGGAAATGAGAGTTAAATTTGCCCATCCAGACACCTCCAGCTAGTCTCTCATTGTTTCTCGCTATTCCTGTTCATCTTCCGCAGAAATTGCAAACTGGGCCAAACAGGAGGTTAAAGGCACTGACTCTCCAAGTCGGGAGAGTGTCAGTAAAGCATCTGGAAATATGCACCCGAGTACCAGGGGACGAGAACTGAGACATATTGGAACACGTCTCCGGATCACACGGTTGATCATACTCTGGGTCCCACATGCATGTTTTAGCTGAAGGAAGAATCCCTTAAACCTGGAGAGTTGAGACCCGTGGAATGGGTACCATGCAATATGACTTCAAAGGGTCTTCATTTGCTCACCGAACCTCTCCAATCCTATCACTGCTGCGTTTATGCCCCTGTACACACGCTTGATTCTCTTTCAGAGACATAGCAATCCATAGGTTTTAAGATACTTACTAGTCAGGTACATTCTTAGGCGTTTCATATGGGGTGTTGAGTCCATTTCGTTGAGCAAGGAGTAGCTCTTGTCTATTCCATATTTGGCTTAAGGAACTTTATCTGTGCTCATTTCAATCTCTGGTTTTATGCAGCACCCCAACTCACCTTTCCCCTTAAGCAAGCATAAGTTGGTTTTCTAAATTTGAGACCCTGTTCTGTTTTGTAATCCAGTTCCTGTGTAGCCCAGTTTACATTCCGTGTATTAGTGATATCTTATGATGTTTCTTTTTCTGTGTGACTTATTTCACTTAGAATCAACATACCTGAATCCACTCATTATGCTGCTACGGGCCTGATGAAATAGATTTCATTGCTGAGTGATATTTCATTGTACGTAAGTACCAAAACTTCTTTATCCATTTTTCACTTTCTGCGATATTGAACTTGTCCCGTAAACGAGTTTCTTGTAAACAGAGCCGTCCCAAACTTTGGGGTGGCTGTGTCTTTTTGATTTTAATTTCCCTAAGCTATAGGGCCATAAGTGGAAGTGCCCTAGGCTCTGTTGCTTTGTTTTTTAGATGTTTCAGGAAACACCATACACTTCTCCCGAGTGGCTGTTGGCAATATACATCCCGCCCATCAGCATAACAAGGCTCCCAGTTCTCCATGGCCTGTCCTGCCTTTCTGGATTTTACACTTTTTTCAGTTGGCCCTTTTGACCGGGGGGAAGTGAGACTTCATTGTAGTGCAGATTTCCTTTGCAAGCTTGCTTGGTTGGCCAAAAAGGGCGTATGCGTTTTTTCCTGAATATATTCAAGAAAAAACACATACGCCCTTTTTGGCCCAGTGCATCATTGTCGACGTTTTCCCTCTTTTCCTATGCTTTAAATGCAATTCCAGTGTACCTCCTAAAATTGGTTTCCTGCAATTCTGCGCCACTTTCAAGTCCTCTTGGCAGCCTTACCTCAGTATATTTTTGGATGATAGCTGTCATTTATAACTCTGCAGCTTTGTGAATTACAGTGCCCCTGAGCTCGTTTCTTCAACTCGCTTTCTTGTGAGCTGGCCGCAACACCGCAGGATTGCTTCAGGCCCTAATCTGGTTCCGGCATGGCACCCTAAGCCTTTGGTTAATTCCTCTTCCTGGTGTGAAATGAGAGTTAAATTTGCACGTCCAGACACCTCCAGCTAGTCTCTCATTGGTTCTCCCTATTCCTGTTCATCTTCCGCGGAAATTGCAAACTGGGCCAAACAGGAGGTTAAAGGCACGGACTCTCCAAGTTGGGAGAGACTTACTAAAGCGTCTGGAATGTTGCACCCGAGTACCAGGGGACGATAACTGAGCCATATTGGAACATGTCTCCTGATCACACGGTTGATCATACTCTGGGTTCCACATGCATGTTTTAGCTGAAGGAAGAATCCCTTAAACCTGGAGAGTTGAGACCCGTGGAATGGGTACCACGCAATATGACTTCAAAGGGTCTTCATTTGCTCACTGAACCTCTCCAATCCTATCACTGCTGCGTTTATGCCCCTGTACACACGCTTGATTCTCTTTCGGAGACATAGCAATCCATATCTTTTAAGATACTTTCTAGTCAGCTACATTCTTAGGCGTTTAATATGGGGTGTTGAGTCCATTTCGTTGAGCAAGGAGTAGCTCTTGTGTATTACATATTTGGCTTAAGGAACTTTATCTGTGCTCATTTCAATCTCTGGTTTTATGCAGCACCCCAACTCACCTTTCCCCTTAAGCAAGCATAAGTTGGTTTTCTAAATTTGAGACCCTGTTGTGTTTTGTAATCCAGTTCCTGTGTAGCCAAGTTTACATTCTGTGTATTAGTGATATCTTATGATGTTTCTTTTTCTTGTGACTTATTTCAGTTAGAATCATCATACCTGAATCCACTCATTATGTTGCTACGGGCCTGATGACATAGATTTCATTGCTGAGTGATATTGCATTGTACAAAAGTACCACAACTTCTTTATCCATTTTTCACTTTCTGTGATATTGAACTTGTCCCGTAAACGAGTTTCTTGTAAACAGAGCCGTCCCAAACTTTGGGGTGGCTGTGTCTTTTTGAATTTAATTTCCCTAAGCTATAGTACCATAAGTGGAAGTGCCCCAGGCTCTGTTGTTTTGTTTTTTAGATGTTTCAGGAAACACCATACACTTCTCCCGAGTGGCTGTTGGCAATTTACATCCCGCCCTTCAGCATAACAAGTCTCCCAGTTCTCCATGGCCTGTCCTGCCTTTCTGGATTTTACACTTTTTTCAAATGTTCCTTTTGACCGGGGGAAGTGAGACTTCATTGTAGTGCAGATTTCCTTTGCAAGCTTGCTTGGTTGGCCAAAAAGGGCGTATGCGTTTTTTCCTGAATATATTCAAGAAAAAACGCATACGCACTTTTTGGCCAAGTGCATCATTGTCGACGTTCTGCCTCTTTTCCTATGCTTTAAATGCAATTCCAGTCTACCTCCTGAAATCGGTTTCCTGCAATTCTGCCCCGCTTTCAAGTCCTCTTGGCAGCCTTACTTCAGTATATTTTTGGACGATAGCTGTCATTTATAACTCTGCAGGTTTGTGAATTACAGTGCCCATGAGCTCCTTTCTTCAACTCGCTTTCTTGTGAGCTGGCCGCAACACCGCAGGATTGCTTCAGGCCCTAATCTGGTTCCGGCACGGCACGCTGAGACTTTGGTTAATTCCTTTCCTGGTGGGAAATGAGAGTTAAATTTGCACGTCCAGACACCTCCAGCTAGTCTCTCATTGGTTCTCCGTATTCCTGTTCATCTTCCGCAGAAATTGCAAACTGGGCCAAACAGGAGGTTAAAGGCACTGACTCACCAAGTCGGGAGAGTGTTAGTAAAGCGTCTGGAATGTTGCACCCGAGTACCAGGGGACGAGAACTGAGACATATTGGAACACGTCTCCCGATCACACGGTTGATCATACTCTGGGTTCCACATGCCTGATTTAGCTGAGGAAGAATCCCTTAAACCTGGAGAGTTGAGACCCGTGGAATGGGTACCATGCAATATGACTTCAAAGGGTCTTCATTTGCTCACCGAACCTCTCCAATCCTATCACTGCTGCGTTTATGCCCCTGTACACACGCTTGATTCTCTTTCGGAGACATAGCAATCCATAGGTTTTAAGATACTTACTAGTCAGGTACATTCTTAGGCGTTTAATATGGGGTGTTGAGTCCATTTCGTTGCGCAAGGAGTAGCTCTTGTCTATTACATATTTGGCTTAAGGAACTTTGTGCTCATTTCAATCTCTGGTTTTATGCAGCACCCCAACTCACCTTTCCCCTTAAGCAAGCATAAGTTAGTTTTCTAAATTTGAGACCCTGTTCTCTTTTGTAATCCAGTTCCTGTGTCGCCAAGTTTACATTCCGTGTATTAGTGATATCTTATGATGTTTCTTTTTCTGTGTGACTTATTTCAGTTAGAATCATCATACCTGAATCCACTCATTATGCTGCTACGGGCCTGATGACATAGATTTCATTGTTGAGTGATATTGCATTGTACGTAAGTACCACAACTTCTTTATCCATTTTACACTTTCTGCGATATTGTACTTGTACCGTAAACAAGGTTCTTGTAAACAGAGCCATCCCAAACTTTGGGGTGGCTGTGTCTTTTTGATTTTAATTTCCCTAAGCTATAGAACCATAAGTGGAAGTGCCCTAGGCTCTGTTGCTTTGTTTTTTAGATGTTTCAGGAAACACCATACACTTCTCCCGAGTGGCTGTTGGCAATTTACATCCCGCCCATCAGCATAACAAGGCTCCCAGTTCTCCATGGCCTGTCCTGCCTTTCTGGATTTTACACTTTTTTCAGATGGCCCTTTTGACTGGGGGGAAGTGAGACTTCATTGTAGTGCAGATTTCCTTTGCAAGCTTGCTTGGTTGGCCAAAAAGTGCGTATGCGTTTTTTCCTGAATATATTCAGGAAAAAACGCATACGCCCTTTTTGGCCAAGTGCATCATTGTCGACGTTCTGCCTCTTTTCCTATGCTTTAAATGCAATTCCAGTCTACCTCCTGAAATCGGTTTCCTGCAATTCTGCCCCGCTTTCAAGTCCTCTTGGCCGCCTTACTTCAGTATATTTTTGGATGATAGCTGTCATTTATCACTCTGCAGGTTTGTGAATTACAGTGCCCCTGAGCTCCTTTCTTCAACTCGCTTTCTTGTGAGCTGGCCGCAACACCGCAGGATTGCTTCAGGCCCTAATCTGGTTCCGGCACGGCACGCTGAGCCTTTGGTTAATTCCTCTTCCTGGTGGGAAATGAGAGTTAAATTTGCCCGTCCAGACACCTCCAGCTAGTCTCTCATTGGTTCTCCCTATTCTTGTTTATCTTCCGCAGAAATTGCAAACTGGGCCAAACAGGAGGTTAAAGGCACTGACTCTCCAAGTCGGGAGAGTGTTAGTAAAGCGTCTGGAATGTTGCACCCGAGTACCAGGGGACGAGAACTGAGACATATTGGAACACGTCTCCGAATCACACGGTTGATCATACTCTGGGTTCCACATGCATGATTTAGCTGAAGGAAGAATCCCTAAAGCTGGAGAGTTGAGACCCGTGGAATGGGTACCATGCAATATGACTTCAAAGGGTCTTCATTAGCTCACCGAACCTGTCCAATCCTATCACTGCTGCGTTTATGGCCCTGTACACACGCTTGATTCTCTTTCGGAGACATAGCGATCCATAGGTTTTAAGATACTTACTAGTCAGGTACATTCTTAGGCGTTTAATATGGGGTGTTGAGTCCATTTCGTTGAGCAAGGAGTAGCTCTTGTCTATTACATATTTGGCTTAAGGAACTTTATGTGTGCTCATTTCAATCTCTGGTTTTATGCAGCACCACAACTCACCTTTCCCCTTAAGCAAGCATAAGTTGGTTTTCTAAGTTTGAGACCCTGTTCTGTTTTGTAATCCAGTTCCTGTGTAGCCAAGTTTACATTCCGTGTATTAGTGATATCTTATGATGTTTCTTTTTCTGTGTGACTTATTTCAGTTAGAATCATCATACCTGAATCCACTCATTATGCTGCTACGGGCCTGATGACATAGATTTCATTGCTGAGTGATGTTACATTGTACGTAAGTACCACAACTTCTTTATCCATTTTTCACTTTCTGCGATATTGTACTTGTACCATAAACAAGGTTCTTGTAAACAGAGCCGTCCCAAACTTTGGGGTGGCTGTGTCTTTTTGATTTTAATTTCCCTAAGCTATAGGGCCATAAGTAGAAGTGCCCTAGGCTCTGTTGCTTTGTTTTTCAGATGTTTCAGGAAACACCATACACTTCTCCTGAGTGGCTGTTGGCAATTTTTATCCCGCCCATCAGCATAACAAGGCTCCCAGTTCTCCATGGCCTGTCCTGCCTTTCTGGATATTACACTTTTTTCAGATGGCCCTTTTGACCGGGGGGAAGTGAGACTTCATTGTAGTGCAGATTTCCTTTGCAAGCTTGCTTGGTTGGCCAAAAAGTGCGTATGCGTTTTTTTCTGAATATATTCAGGAAAAAACTCATATGCCCTTTTTGGCCAAGTGCATCATTGTCTACGTTGTGCCTCTTTTCCTATGCTTTAAATGCAATTCCACTCTACCTTCTGAAATCGGTTTCCTGCAATTCTGCCACACTTTCAAGTCCTCTTGGCAGCCTTACTTCAGTATATTTTTGGACGATAGCTGTCATTTATAACTCTGCAGGTTTGTGAATTACAGTGCCCCTGAGCTCCTTTCTTCAACTCGCTTTCTTGTGAGCTGGCCGCAACACCGCAGGATTGCTTCAGGCCCTAATCTCGTTCCGGCACGGCACGCTGAGCCTTTGGTTAATTCCTCTCCCTGGTGGGAAATGAGAGTTAAATTTGCCCGTCCAAACATCTCCAGCTAGTCTCTCATTGGTTCTCCCTATTCCTGTTCATCTTCCGCAGAAATTGCAAACTGGGCCAAACAGGAGGTTAAAGGCACTGACTCTCCAAGTCGGGAGAGCGTTAGTAAAGCGTCTGGAAAGTTGCACCCGAGTATCAGGGGACGAGAACTGAGACATATTGGAACACGTCTCCCGATCACACGGTTGATCATACTCTGGGTTCCACATGCATGATTTAGCTGAAGGAAGAATCCCTTAAACCTGGAGAGTTGAGACCCGTGGAATGGGTACCATGCAATATGAATTCAAAGGGTCTTCATTTGCTCTCTGAACCTCTGCAATCCTATCACTGCTGCGTTTATGCCCCTGTACACACGCTTGATTCTCTTTCGGAGACATAGTGATCCATAGGTTTTAAGATACTTACTAGTCAGGTACATTCTTAGGCGTTTAATATGGGGTGTTGAGTCCATTTCGTTGAGCAAGGAGTAGCTCTTGTCTATTCCATATTTGGCTTAAGGAACTTTATCTGTGCTCCTTTCAATCTCTGGTTTTATGCAGCACCCCAACTCACCTTTCCCCTTAAGCAAGCATAAGTTGGTTTTCTAAATTTGAGACCCTGTTCTGTTTTGTAATCCAGTTCCTGTGTAGCCAAGTTTACATTCCGTGTATTAGTGATATCTTATGATGTTTCTTTTTCTGTGTGACTTATTTCAGTTAGAATCATCATACCTGAATCCACTCATTATGCTGCTATGGGCCTGATGACATAGATTTCATTGCTGAGTGATATTGCATTGTACGTAAGTACCACAACTTCTTTATCCATTTTTCACTTTCTGTGATATTGAACTTGTCCCGTAAACGAGTTTCTTGTAAACAGAGCCGTCCCAAACTTTGGGGTGGCTGTGTCTTTTTGATTTTAATTTCCCTAAGCTATAGAGCCATAAGTGGAAGTGCCCTAGGCTCTGTTGCTTTGTTTTTTAGATGTTTCAGGAAACACCATACACTTCTCCCGAGTGGCTGTTGGCAATATACATCCCGCCCATCAGCAAAACAACGCTCACAGTTCTCCAAGGCCTGTCCTGCCTTTCTGGATATTACACTTTTTTCAGTTGGCCCTTTTGACCGGGGGGAAGTGAGACTTCATTGTAGTGCAGATTTCCTTAGCAAGCTTGCTTGGTTGGCCAAAAAGGGCGTATGCGTTTTTTCCTGAATATATTCAGGAAAAAACGCATACGCACTTTTTGGCCAAGTGCATCATTGTCGATGTTTTTCCTCTTTTCCTATGCTTTAAATGCAATTCCAGTGTACCTCCTGAAATTGGTTTCCTGCAGTTCTGCCCCGCTTTCAAGTCCTCTTGGCAGCCTTACTTCAGTATATTTTTGGACGATAGCTGTCATTTATAACTCTGCAGGTTTGTGAATTACAGTGCCCCTGAGCTCCTTTCTTCAACTTGCTTTCTTGTGAGCTGGCCGCAACACCGCAGGATTGCTTCAGGCCCTAATCTCGTTCCGGCACGGCACGCTGAGCCTTTGGTTAATTCCTCTTCCTGGTGGGAAATGAAAGTTAAATTTGCCCGTCCAAACACCTCCAGCTAGTCTCTCATTGGTTCTCCCTATTCCTGTTCATCTTCCGCAGAAATTGCAAACTGGGCCAAACAGGAGGTTAAAGGCACTGACTCTCCAAGTCGGGAGAGTGTTAGTAAAGCGTCTGGAATGTTGCACCCGAGTATCAGGGGACGAGAACTGAGACATATTGGAACACGTCTCCCGATCACACGGTTGATCATTCTCTGGGTTCCACATGCATGATTTAGCTGAAGGAAGAATCCCTTAAACCTGGAGAGTTGAGACCCGTGGAATGGGTACCATGCAATATGACTTCAAAGGGTCTTCATTTGCTCACCGAACCTCTCCAATCCTATCACTGCTGCGTTTATGTCCCTGTACACACGCTTGATTCTCTTTCGGAGACATAGTGATCCATAGGTTTTAAGATACTTACTAGTCAGGTACATTCTTAGGCGTTTCATATGGGGTGTTGAGTCCATTTCGTTGAGCAAGGGGTAGCTCTTGTGTATTACATATTTGGCTTAAGGAACTTTATCTGTGCTCATTTCAATCTCTGGTTTTATGCAGCACCCCAACTCACCTTTCCCCTTAAGCAAGCATAAGTTGGTTTTCTAAATTTGAGACCCTGTTCTCTTTTGTAATCCAGTTCCTGTGTCGCCAAGTTTACATTCCGTGTATTAGTGATATCTTATGATGTTTCTTTTTCTGAATGACTTGTTTCAGTTAGAATCATCATACCTGAATCCACTCATTATGCTGCTATGGGCCTGATGACATAGATTTCATTGCTGAGTGATATTGCATTGTACGTAAGTATCACAACTTCTTTATCCATTTTTCTCTTTCTGTGATATTGAACTTGTCCTGTAAACGAGTTTCTTTTAAACAGAGCCGTCCCAAACTTTGGGGTGGCTGTGTCTTTTTGATTTTAATTTCCCTAAGCTATAGGGCCATAAGTGGAAGTGCCCTAGGCTCTGTTGCTTTGTTTTTTAGATGTTTCAGGAAACACCATACACTTCTCCCGAGTGGCTGTTGGCAATATACATCCCGCCCATCAGCAAAACAAGGCTCACAGTTCTCCATGGCCTGTCCTGCCTTTCTGGATTTTACACTTTTTTCAGTTGGCCCTTTTGACCGGGGGGAAGTGAGACTTCATTGTAGTGCAGATTTCCTTTGCAAGCTTGCTTGGTTGGCCAAAAAGGGCGTATGCGTTTTTTCCTGAATATATTCAGGAAAAAACGCATACGCACTTTTTGGCCAAGTGCATCATTGTCGACGTTTTTCCTCTTTTCCTATGCTTTAAATGCAATTCCAGTGTACCTCCTGAAATTGGTTTCCTGCAGTTCTGCCCCGCTTTCAAGTCCTCTTGGCAGCCTTACTTCAGTATATTTTTGGACGATAGCTGTCATTTATAACTCTGCAGGTTTGTGAATTACAGTGCCCCTGAGCTCCTTTCTTCAACTTGCTTTCTTGTGAGCTGGCCGCAACACCGCAGGATTGCTTCAGGCCCTAATCTCGTTCCGGCACGGCACGCTGAGCCTTTGGTTAATTCCTCTTCCTGGTGGGAAATGAAAGTTAAATTTGCCCGTCCAAACACCTCCAGCTAGTCTCTCATTGGTTCTCCCTATTCCTGTTCATCTTCCGCAGAAATTGCAAACTGGGCCAAACAGGAGGTTAAAGGCAGTGACTCTCCAAGTCGAGAGAGTGTTAGTAAAGCGTCTGGAATGTTGCACCCGAGTATCAGGAGACGAGAACTGAGACATATTGGAACACGTCTCCCGATCACACGGTTGATCATACTCTGGGTTCCACATGCATGATTTAGCTGAAGGAAGAATCCCTTAAACCTGGAGAGTTGAGACCCGTGGAATGGGTACCATGCAATATGACTTCAAAGGGTCTTCATTTGCTCTCCAAACCTCTCCAATCCTATCACTGCTGCGTTTATCCCCCTGTACACACGCTTGATTCTCTTTCGGAGACATAGTGATCCATAGGTTTTAAGATACTTACTAGTCAGGTACATTCTTAGGCGTTTCATATGGGGTGTTGAGTCCATTTCGTTGAGCAAGGAGTAGCTCTTGTGTATTACATATTTGGCTTAAGGAACTTTATCTGTGCTCATTTCAATCTCTGGTTTTATGCAGCACCCCAACTCACCTTTCCCCTTAAGCAAGCATAAGTTGGTTTTCTAAATTTGAGACCCTGTTCTCTTTTGTAATCCAGTTCCTGTGTTGCCAAGTTTACATTCCGTGTATTAGTGATATCTTATGATGTTTCTTTTTCTGTGTGACTTATTTCAGTTAGAATCATCATACCTGAATCCACTCATTATGCTGCTACGGGCCTGATGACATAGATTTCTTGCTGAGTGATATTGCATTGTACGTAAGTACCACTACTTCTTTATCCATTTTTCACTTTCTGTGATATTGAACTTGTCCCGTAAATGAGTTTCTTGTAAACAGAGCCGTCCCAAACTTTGGGGTGGCTGTGTCTTTTTGATGTTAATTTCCCTAAGCTATAGGGCCATAAGTGGAAGTGCCCTAGGCTCTGTTGCTTTGTTTTTTAGATGTTTCAGGAAACACCATACACTTCTCCCGAGTGGCTGTTGGCAATATACATCCCGCCCATCAGCATAACAAGGCTCCCAGTTCTCCATGGCCTGTCCTGCCTTTCTGGATTTTACACTTTTTTCAGTTGGCCCTTTTGACCGGAGGGAAGTGTGACTTCATTGTAGTGCAGATTTCCTTTGCAAGCTTGCTTGGTTGGCAAAAAACGGCGTATGCGTTTTTTCCTGAATATATTCAGGAAAAAACGCATACGCCCTTTTTGGCCAAGTGCATCATTGTCGACGTTTTGCCTCTTTTCCTGTGCTTTAAATGCAATTCCAGTGTACCTCCTGAAATTGCTTTCCTGCAATTCTGCCCCACTTTCAAGTCCTCTTGGCAGCCTTACTTCAGTATATTTTTGGACGATAGCTGTCATTTATAACTCTGCAGGTTTGTGAATTACAGTGCCCCTGAGCTCCTTTCTTCAACTCGCTTTCTTGTGAGCTGGCCGGAACACCGCAGGATTGCTTCAGGCCCTAATCTCGTTCCGGCACGGCACGCTGAGCCTTTGGTTAATTCCTCTTCCTGGTGGGAAATGAGAGTTAAATTTGCCCGTCCAAACACCTCCAGCTAGTCTCTCATTGGTTCTCCCTATTCCTGTTCATCTTCCGCAGAAATTGCAAACTGGGCCAAACAGGAGTTTAAAGGCACTGACTCTCCAAGTCGGGAGAGTGTTAGTAAAGCGTCTGGAATGTTGCACCCGAGTATCAGGAGACGAGAACTGAGACATATTGGAACACGTCTCCCGATCACACAGTTGATCATACTCTGGGTTCCACATGCATGATTTAGCTGAAGGAAGAATCCCTTAAACCTGGAGAGTTGAGACCCGTGGAATGGGTACCATGCAATATGACTTCAAAGGGTCTTCATTTGCTCTCTGAACCTCTGCAATCCTATCACTGCTGCGTTTATGCCCCTGTACACACGCTTGATTCTCTTCGGAGACATAGTGATGCATAGGTTTTAAGATACTTACTAGTCAGGTACATTCTTAGGCGTTTAATATGGGGTGTTGAGTCCATTTCATTGAGCAAGGAGTAGCTCTTGTCTATTACATATTTGGCTTAAGGAACTTTATCTGTGCTCATTTCAATCTCTGGTTTTATGCAGCACCCCAACTCACCTTTCCCCATAAGGAAGCATAAGTTGGTTTTCTAAATTTGAGACCCTGTTCTGTTTTGTAATCCAGTTCCTGTGTCGCCAAGTTTACATTCCGTGTATTAGTGATATCTTATGATGTTTCTTTTTCTGTGTGACTTATTTCAGTTAGAATCATCATACCTGAATCCACTCATTATGCTGCTATGGGCCTGATGACATAGATTTCATTGCTGAGTGATATTGCATTGTATGTAAGTATCACAACTTCTTTATCCATTTTTCTCTTTCTGTGATATTGACCTTGTCCTGTAAACGAGTTTCTTTTAAACAGAGCCGTCCCAAACTTTGGGGTGGCTGTGTCTTTTTGATTTTAATTTCCCTAAGC
This sequence comes from Orcinus orca, assembly GCF_937001465.1. Lineage (NCBI taxonomy): Eukaryota > Metazoa > Chordata > Mammalia > Artiodactyla > Delphinidae > Orcinus > Orcinus orca. The sequence continues at coordinate 25,659 of NW_026044117.1, read as the reverse complement.
TATAGGGCCATAAGTGGAAGTGCCCTAGGCTCTGTTGCTTTGTTTTTTAGATGTTTCAGGAAACACCATACACTTCTCCCGAGTGGCTGTTGGCAATATACATCCCGCCCATCAGCAAAACAAGGCTCACAGTTCTCCATGGCCTGTCCTGCCTTTCTGGATTTTACACTTTTTTCAGTTGGCCCTTTTGACCGGGGGGAAGTGAGACTTCATTGTAGTGCAGATTTCCTTTGCAAGCTTGCTTGGTTGGCCAAAAAGGGCGTATGCGTTTTTTCCTGAATATATTCACGAAAAAACGCATACGCCCTTTTTGGCCAAGTGCATCATTGTCGACGTTTTTCCTCTTTTCCTATGCTTTAAATGCAATTCCAGTGTACCTCCTGAAATTCGTTTCCTGCAGTTCTGCCCCGCTTTCAAGTCCTCTTGGCAGCCTTACTTCAGTATATTTTTGAACGATAGCTGTCATTTATAACTCTGCAGGTTTGTGAATTACAGTGCCCCTGAGCTCCTTTCTTCAACTCGCTTTCTTGTGAGCTGGCCGCAACACCGCAGGATTGCTTCAGGCCCTAATCTCGTTCCGGCACGGCACGCTGAGCCTTTGGTTAATTCCTCTCCCTGGTGGGAAATAAGAGTTAAATTTGCCCGTCCAAACACCTCCAGCTAGTCTCTCATTGGTTCTCCCTATTCCTGTTCATCTTCCGCAGAAATTGCAAACTGGGTCAAACAGGAGGTTAAAGGCACTGACTCTCCAAGTCGAGAGAGTGTTAGTAAAGCGTCTGGAATGTTGCACCCGAGTATCAGGAGACGAGAACTGAGACATATTGGAACACGTCTCCCGATCACACAGTTGATCATACTCTGGGTTCCACATGCATGATTTAGCTGAAGGAAGAATCCCTTAAACCTGGAGAGTTGAGACCCGTGGAATGGGTACCATGCAATATGACTTCAAAGGGTCTTCATTTGCTCTCTGAACCTCTGCAATCCTATCACTGCTGCGTTTATGCCCCTGTACACACGCTTGATTCTCTTTCGGAGACATAGTGATGCATAGGTTTTAAGATACTTACTAGTCAGGTACATTCTTAGGCGTTTAATATGGGGTGTTGAGTCCATTTCATTGAGCAAGGAGTAGCTCTTGTCTATTACATATTTGGCTTAAGGAACTTTATCTGTGCTCATTTCAATCTCTGGTTTTATGCAGCACCCCAACTCACCTTTCCCCATAAGGAAGCATAAGTTGGTTTTCTAAATTTGAGACCCTGTTCTGTTTTGTAATCCAGTTCCTGTGTAGCCAAGTTTACATTCCGTGTATTAGTGATATCTTATGATGTTTCTTTTTCTGTGTGACTTGTTTCAGTTAGAATCATCATACCTGAATCCACTCATTATGCTGCTATGGGCCTGATGACATAGATTTCATTGCTGAGTGATATTGCATTGTACGTAAGTATCACAACTTCTTTATCCATTTTTCTCTTTCTGTGATATTGAACTTGTCCTGTAAACGAGTTTCTTTTAAACAGAGCCGTCCCAAACTTTGGGGTGGCTGTGTCTTTTTGATTTTAATTTCCCTAAGCTATAGGGCCATAAGTGGAAGTGCCCTAGGCTCTGTTGCTTTGTTTTTTAGATGTTTCAGGAAACACCATACACTTCTCCCGAGTGGCTGTTGGCAATATACATCCCGCCCATCAGCAAAACAAGGCTCACAGTTCTCCATGGCCTGTCCTGCCTTTCTGGATTTTACACTTTTTTCAGTTGGCCCTTTTGACCGGGGGGAAGTGAGACTTCATTGTAGTGCAGATTTCCTTTGCAAGCTTGCTTGGTTGGCCAAAAAGGGCGTATGCGTTTTTTCCTGAATATATTCAGGAAAAAACGCATATGCACTTTTTGGCCAAGTGCATCATTGTCGACGTTTTTCCTCTTTTCCTATGCTTTAAATGCAATTCCAGTGTACCTCCTGAAATTGGTTTCCTGCAGTTCTGCCCCGCTTTCAAGTCCTCTTGGCAGCCTTACTTCAGTATATTTTTGGACGATAGCTGTCATTTATAACTCTGCAGGTTTGTGAATTACAGTGCCCCTGAGCTCCTTTCTTCAACTCGCTTTCTTGTGAGCTGGCCGCAACACCGCAGGATTGCTTCAGGCCCTAATCTCGTTCCGGCACGGCACGCTGAGCCTTTGGTTAATTCCTCTCCCTGGTGGGAAATGAGAGTTAAATTTGCCCGTCCAAACACCTCCAGCTAGTCTCTCATTGGTTCTCCCTATTCCTGTTCATCTTCCGCAGAAATTGCAAACTGGGCCAAACAGGAGGTTAAAGGCACTGACTCTCCAAGTCGGGAGAGTGTTAGTAAAGCGTCTGGAATGTTGCACCCGAGTATCAGGGGACGAGAACTGAGAAATATTGGAACACGTCTCCCGATCACACGGTTGATCATACTCTGGGTTCCACATGCATGATTTAGCTGAAGGAAGAATCCCTTAAACCTGGAGAGTTGAGACCCGTGGAATGGGTACCATGCAATATGACTTCAAAGGGTCTTCATTTGCTCTCCAAACCTCTCCAATCCTATCACTGCTGCGTTTATGCCCCTGTACACATGCTTGATTCTCTTTCGGAGACATAGTGATCCATAGGTTTTAAGATACTTACTAGTCAGGTACATTCTTAGGCGTTTAATATGGGGTGTTGAGTCCATTTCATTGAGCAAGGAGTAGCTCTTGTCTATTCCATATTTGGCTTAAGGAACTTTATCTGTGCTCATTTCAATCTCTGGTTTTATGCAGCACCCCAACTCACCTTTCCCCTTAAGCAAGCATAAGTTGGTTTTCTAAATTTGAGACCCTGTTCTCTTTTGTAATCCAGTTCCTGTGTAGCCAAGTTTACATTCCGTGTATTAGTGATATCTTATGATGTTTCTTTTTCTGTGTGACTTATTTCAGTTAGAATCATCACACCTGAATCCACTCATTATGCTGCTATTGGCCTGATGACATAGATTTCATTGCTGAGTGATATTGCATTGTACGTAAGTACCACAACTTCTTTATCCATTTTTCACTTTCTGTGATATTGAACTTGTCCCGTAAACGAGTTTCTTGTAAACAGAGCCGTCCCAAACTTTGGGGTGGCTGTGTCTTTTTGATGTTAATTTCCCTAAGCTATAGGGCCATAAGTGGAAGTGCCCTAGGCTCTGTTGCTTTGTTTTTTAGATGTTTCAGGAAACACCATACACTTCTCCCGAGTGGCTGTTGGCAATATACATCCCGCCCATCAGCATAACAAGGCTCCCAGTTCTCCATGGCCTGTCCTGCCTTTCTGGATTTTACAATTTTTTCAGTTGGCCCTTTTGACTGGAGGGAAGTGTGACTTCATTGTAGTGCAGATTTCCTTTGCAAGCTTGCTTGGTTGGCAAAAAACGGTGTATGCGTTTTTTCCTGAATATATTCAGGAAAAAACGCATACGCCCTTTTTGGCCAAGTGCATCATTGTCGACGTTTTTCCTCTTTTCCTGTGCTTTAAATGCAATTCCAGTGTACCTCCTGAAATTGCTTTCCTGCAATTCTGCCCCGCTTTCAAGTCCTCTTGGCAGCCTTACTTCAGTATATTTTTGGACGATAGCTGTCATTTATAACTCTGCAGGTTTGTGAATTACAGTGCCCCTGAGCTCCTTTCTTCAACTCGCTTTCTTGTGAGCTGGCCGCAACACCGCAGGATTGCTTCAGGCCCTAATTTCGTTCCGGCACGGCACGCTGAGCCTTTGGTTAATTCCTCTTCCTGGTGGGAAATGAGAGTTAAATTTGCCCGTCCAAACACCTCCAGCTAGTCTCTCATTGGTTCTCCCTATTCCTGTTCATCTTCCGCAGAAATTGCAAACTGGGCCAAACAGGAGGTTAAAGGCACTGACTCTCCAAGTCGGGAGAGTGTTAGTAAAGCGTCTGGAATGTTGCACCCGAGTATCAGGAGACGAGAACTGAGACATATTGGAACACGTCTCCCGATCACACAGTTGATCATACTCTGGGTTCCACATGCATGATTTAGCTGAAGGAAGAATCCCTTAAACCTGGAGAGTTGAGACCCGTGGAATGGGTACCATGCAATATGACTTCAAAGGGTCTTCATTTGCTCTCCAAACCTCTCCAATCCTATCACTGCTGCGTTTATGCCCCTGTACACATGCTTGATTCTCTTTCGGAGACATAGTGATCCATAGGTTTTAAGATACTTACTAGTCAGGTACATTCTTAGGCGTTTAATATGGGGTGTTGAGTCCATTTCATTGAGCAAGGAGTAGCTCTTGTCTATTCCATATTTGGCTTAAGGAACTTTATCTGTGCTCATTTCAATCTCTGGTTTTATGCAGCACCCCAACTCACCTTTCCCCTTAAGCAAGCATAAGTTGGTTTTCTAAATTTGAGACCCTGTTCTCTTTTGTAATCCAGTTCCTGTGTAGCCAAGTTTACATTCCGTGTATTAGTGATATCTTATGATGTTTCTTTTTCTGTGTGACTTATTTCAGTTAGAATCATCACACCTGAATCCACTCATTATGCTGCTATTGGCCTGATGACATAGATTTCATTGCTGAGTGATATTGCATTGTACGTAAGTACCACAACTTCTTTATCCATTTTTCACTTTCTGTGATATTGAACTTGTCCCGTAAACGAGTTTCTTGTAAACAGAGCCGTCCCAAACTTTGGGGTGGCTGTGTCTTTTTGATGTTAATTTCCCTAAGCTATAGGGCCATAAGTGGAAGTGCCCTAGGCTCTGTTGCTTTGTTTTTTAGATGTTTCAGGAAACACCATACACTTCTCCCGAGTGGCTGTTGGCAATATACATCCCGCCCATCAGCATAACAAGGCTCCCAGTTCTCCATGGCCTGTCCTGCCTTTCTGGATTTTACAATTTTTTCAGTTGGCCCTTTTGACCGGAGGGAAGTGTGACTTCATTGTAGTGCAGATTTCCTTTGCAAGCTTGCTTGGTTGGCAAAAAACGGTGTATGCGTTTTTTCCTGAATATATTCAGGAAAAAACGCATACGCCCTTTTTGGCCAAGTGCATCATTGTCGACGTTTTTCCTCTTTTCCTGTGCTTTAAATGCAATTCCAGTGTACCTCCTGAAATTGCTTTCCTGCAATTCTGCCCCGCTTTCAAGTCCTCTTGGCAGCCTTACTTCAGTATATTTTTGGACGATAGCTGTCATTTATAACTCTGCAGGTTTGTGAATTACAGTGCCCCTGAGCTCCTTTCTTCAACTCGCTTTCTTGTGAGCTGGCCGCAACACCGCAGGATTGCTTCAGGCCCTAATTTCGTTCCGGCACGGCACGCTGAGCCTTTGGTTAATTCCTCTTCCTGGTGGGAAATGAGAGTTAAATTTGCCCGTCCAAACACCTCCAGCTAGTCTCTCATTGGTTCTCCCTATTCCTGTTCATCTTCCGCAGAAATTGCAAACTGGGCCAAACAGGAGGTTAAAGGCACTGACTCTCCAAGTCGGGAGAGTGTTAGTAAAGCGTCTGGAATGTTGCACCCGAGTATCAGGAGACGAGAACTGAGACATATTGGAACACGTCTCCCGATCACACAGTTGATCATACTCTGGGTTCCACATGCATGATTTAGCTGAAGGAAGAATCCCTTAAACCTGGAGAGTTGAGACCCGTGGAATGGGTACCATGCAATATGACTTCAAAGGGTCTTCATTTGCTCTCTGAACCTCTGCAATCCTATCACTGCTGCGTTTATGCCCCTGTACACACGCTTGATTCTCTTTCGGAGACATAGTGATGCATAGGTTTTAAGATACTTACTAGTCAGGTACATTCTTAGGCGTTTAATATGGGGTGTTGAGTCCATTTCATTGAGCAAGGAGTAGCTCTTGTCTATTACATATTTGGCTTAAGGAACTTTATCTGTGCTCATTTCAATCTCTGGTTTTATGCAGCACCCCAACTCACCTTTCCCCATAAGCAAGCATAAGTTGGTTTTCTAAATTTGAGACCCTGTTCTGTTTTGTAATCCAGTTCCTGTGTAGCCAAGTTTACATTCCGTGTATTAGTGATATCTTATGATGTTTCTTTTTCTGTGTGACTTATTTCAGTTAGAATCATCATACCTGAATCCACTCATTATGCTGCTATGGGCCTGATGACATAGATTTCATTGCTGAGTGATATTGCATTGTACGTAAGTATCACAACTTCTTTATCCATTTTTCTCTTTCTGTGATATTGAACTTGTCCTGTAAACGAGTTTCTTTTAAACAGAGCCGTCCCAAACTTTGGGGTGGCTGTGTCTTTTTGATTTTAATTTCCCTAAGCTATAGGGCCATAAGTGGAAGTGCCCTAGGCTCTGTTGCTTTGTTTTTTAGATGTTTCAGGAAACACCATACACTTCTCCCGAGTGGCTGTTGGCAATATACATCCCGCCCATCAGCAAAACAAGGCTCACAGTTCTCCATGGCCTGTCCTGCCTTTCTGGATTTTACACTTTTTTCAGTTGACCCTTTTGACCGGGGGGAAGTGAGACTTCATTGTAGTGCAGATTTCCTTTGCAAGCTTGCTTGGTTGGCCAAAAAGGGCGTATGCGTTTTTTCCTGAATATATTCAGGAAAAAACTCATACGCCCTTTTTGGCCAAGTGCATCATTGTCTACGTTCTGCCTCTTTTCCTATGTTTTAAATGCAATTCCACTCTACCTTCTGAAATTGGTTTCCTGCAATTCTGCCCCACTTTCAAGTCCTCTTGGCAGCCTTATTTCAGTATATTTTTGGACGATAGCTGTTATTTATAACACTGCAGGATTGTGAATTACAGTGCCCCTGAGCTCCTTTCTTCAACTCGCTTTCTTGTGAGCTGGCCGCAACACCGCAATATTGCTTCAGGCCCTAATCTGGTTCCGGCACGACACGCTGAGCCTTTGGTTAATTCCTCTTCCTGGTGGGAAATGAGAGTTAAATTTGCCCGTCCAGACACCTCCAGCTAGTCTCTCATTGGTCCTCCCTATTCCTGTTCATCTTCCGCAGAAATTGCAAACTGGGCCAAATAGGAGGTTAAAGGCACTGACTCTCCAAGTCGGGAGAGTGTTAGTAAAGTGTCTGGAATGTTGCACCCGAGTACCAGGGGACGAAATCTGAGACATATTGGAACACGTCTCCTGATCACACGGTTGATCATACTCTGGGTTCCACATACATGTTTCAGCTGAAGGAAGAATCCCTTAAACCTGGAGAGTTGAGACCCGTGGAATGAGTACCATGCAATACGACTTCAAAGGGTCTTCGTTTGCTCACCGAACCTCTCCAATCCTATCACTGCTGCGTTTATGCCCCTGTACACACGCTTGATTCTCTTTCGGAGACATAGCAATCCATAGGTTTTAAGATACTTACTAGTCAGGTACATTCTTAGGCGTTTAATATGGGGTGTTGAGTCCATTTCGTTGAGCAAGGAGTAGCTCTTGTCTATTACATATTTGGCTTAAAGAACTTTATCTGTGATCATTTCAATCTCTGGTTTTATGCAGCACCCCAACTCATCTTTCCTCTTAAGCAAGCATAAGTTGCTTTTCTAAATTTGAGACCCTGTTCTCTTTTGTAATCCAGTTCCTGTGTAGCCAAGTTTACATTCCGTGTATTAGTGATATCTTATGATGTTTCTTTTTCTGTGTGACTTATTTCAGATAGAATCATCATACCTGAATCCACTCATTATGCTGCTACGGGCCTGATGACATAGATTTCATTGCTGAGTGATATTGCATTGTACGTAAGTACCACAACTTCTTTATCCATTTTTCACTTAATGCGATATTGAACTTGTCCCATAAAGGAGTTTCTTGTAAACAGAGCCGTCCCAAACTTAGGGGTGGCTGTGTCCTTTTGATTTTAATTTCCCTAAGCTATAGGGCCATAAGTAGAAGTGCCCTAGGCTCTGTTGCTTTGTTTTTCAGATGTTTCAGGAAACACCATACACTTCTCCCGAGTGGCTGTTGGCAATTTATATCCCGCCCATCAGCATAACAAGGCTCCCAGTTCTCCATGGCCTGTCCTGCCTTTCTGGATTTTACGCTTCTTTCAGATGGCCCTTTTGACCGGGGGGAAGTGAGACTTCATTGTAGTGCAGATATCCTTTGCAAGCTTGCTTGGTTCGCCAAAAACGGCGTATGCTTTTTTTCCTGAATATATTCAGGAAAAAACGCATATGCCCTTTTTGGCCAAGTGCATCATTGTGGACGTTCTGCCTCTTTTCCTATGCTTTAAATGCAATTCCAGTCTACCTCCTGAAATCGGTTTCCTGCAATTCTGCCCCGCTTTCAAGTCCTCTTGGCAGCCTTACTTCAGTATATTTTTGGACGATAGCTGTCATTTATAACTCTGCAGGTTTGTGAATTACAGTGCCCCTGAGCTCCTTTCTTTAACTCGCTTTCTTGTGAGCTGGCTGCAACACCGCAGCATTGCTTCAGGCCCTAATCTGGTTCCGGCTCGGCACGCTGAGCCTTTGGTTAATTCCTCTTCCTGGTGGGAAATGAGAGTTAAATTTGCCCGTCCAGACACCTCCAGCTAGTCTCTCATTGGTTCTCCCTATTCCTGTTCATCTTCCGCAGAAATTGCAAACTGGGCCAAACAGGAGGTTAAAGGCACTGACTCTCCAAGTCGGGAGAGTGTTAGTAAAGCGTCTGGAATGTTTTACCCGAGTACCAGGGGATGAGAACTGAGCCATATTGGAACACGTCTCCCGATCACACGGTTGATCATACTCTGGGTTCCACATGCATGATTTAGCTGAAGGAAGAATCCCTAAACCTGGAGAGTTGAGACCCGTGGAATGGGTACCATGCAATATGACTTCAAAGGGTCTTCATTTGCTCACCGAATGTCTCCAATCCTATCATTGCTGCATTTATGCCCCTCTACACATGCTTGATTCTCTTTCGGAGACATAGCAATCCATAGGTTTTAAGATACTTACTAGTCAGGTACATTCTTAGGCGTTTAATATGGGGTGTTGAGTCCATTTCGTTGAGCAAGGAGTAGCTCTTGTGTATTCCATATTTGGCTTAAGGAACTTTATCTGTGCTCATTTCAATCTCTGGTTTTATGCAGCACCCCAACTCACCTTTCCCCTTAAGCAAGCATAAGTTGGTTTTCTAAATTTGAGACCCTGTTCTCTTTTGTAATCCAGTTCCTGTGTAGCCAAGTTTACATTCCGTGTATTAGTGATATCTTATGAAGTTTCTTTTTCTGTGTGACTTATTTCAGCTAGAATCATCATACCTGAATCCACTCATAATGCTGCTATGGGCCTGATGACATAGATTTCATTGCTGAGTGATATTGCATTGTACGTAATTACCACAACTTCTTTATCCATTTTTCACTTTCTGTTATATTGTACTTGTCCCGTAAACAATTTTCTTGTAAACAGAGCCGTCCCAAACTTTGGGGTGGCTGTGTCTTTTTGATTTTAATTTCCCTAAGCTATAGGGCCATAAGTGGAAGTGCCCTAGGCTCTGTTGCTTTGTTTTTTAGATGTTTCAGGAAACACCATACACTTCTCCCGAGTGGCTGTTGGCAATATACATCCCGCCCATCAGCATAACAAGGCTCCCAGTTCTCCATGGCCTGTCCTGCCTTTCTGGATTTTACACTTTTTTCAGTTGGCCCTTTTGACCGGGGGGAAGTGAGACTTTATTGTAGTACAGATTTCCTTTGCAAGCTTGCTTGGTTGGCCAAAAAGGGCGTATGCGTTTTTTCCTGAATATATTCAGGAAAAAACGCATACGCCCTTTTTGGCCAAGTGCATCATTGTCGACGTTCTGCCTCTTTTCCTATGCTTTAAATGCAATTCCAGTCTACCTCCTGAAATCGGTTTCCTGCAATTCTGCCCCGCTTTCAAGTCCTCTTGGCAGCCTTACTTCAGTATATTTTTGGACGATAGCTGTCATTTATAACTCTGCATGTTTGTGAATTACAGTGTCCCTGAGCTCCTTTCTTCAACTCGCTTCCTTGTGAGCTGGCCGCAACACCGCAGGATTGCTTCAGGCCCTAAACTGGTTCTGGCACGGCACGCTGAGCCTTTGGTTAATTCCTCTTCCTGGTGGGAAATGAGAGTTAAATTTGCCCGTCTAGACACCTCAAGCTAGTCTCTCATTGGTTCTCCCTATTCCTGTACATCTTCCTTGGAATTTGCAAACTGGGACAAACAGGAGGTTAAAGGCACTGACTCTCCAAGTCGGGAGATTGTTAGTAAAGCGTCTACAATGTTGCACCCGAGTACCAGTGTCGAGAATTGAGACATATTGGAACACGTCTCCCGATCACACGGTTGATGATACTCTGGGTTCCACATGCATGTTTTAGCTGAAGGAAGAATCCCTTAAACCTGGAGAGTTGAGACCCGTGGAATGGGTACCATGCAATATGACATCAAAGGGTCTTCATTTGCTCACCGAACCTCTCCAATCCTATCACTGCTGCGTTTATGCCCCTGTACACACACTTGATTCTCTTTCGGAGACATAGCAATCCATAGGTTTTAAGATACTTACTAGTCAGGTACATTCTTAGGCGTTTAATATGGGGTGTTGAGTCCATTTCGTTGAGCAAGGAGTAGATCTTGTGTATTACATATTTGGCTTAAGGAACTTTATGTGTGCTTATTTCAATCTCTGGTTTTATGCAGCACCCCAACTCACCTTTCCCCTTAAGCAAGCATAAGTTGGTTTTCTAAATTTGAGACCCTGTTCTGTTTTGGAATTCATTTCCTGTGTAGCCAAGTTTACATTCCGTGTATTAAAGATATCTTATGATGTTTCTTTTTCTGTGTGACTTATTTCAGTTAGAATCATCATACCTGAATCCACTCATTATGCTGCTATGGGCCTGATGACATAGATTTCTTTGCTGAGTGATATTGCATTGTACGTAAGTACCACAACTTCTTTATCCATTTTTCACTTTCTGCGATATTGAACTTGTACCATAAACAAGGTTCTTCTAAACAGAGCAATCCGAAACTTTGGGGTGGCTGTGTCTTTTTGATTTTAATTTCCCTAAGCTATAGGACCATAAGTGGAAGTGCCCTAGGCTCTGTTGCTTTGTTTTTTAGATGTTTCAGGAAACACCATACACTTCTCCCAAGTAGCTGTTGGCAATGTACATCCCGCCTATCAGCATAACAAGGCTCCCAGTTCTCCATGGCCTGTCCTGCCTTTCTGGATTTTACACTTTTTCCAGATGGCCCTTTTGACCGGGGGGAAGTGAGACTTCATTGTAGTGCAGATTTCCTTTGCAAGCTTGCTTGGTTGGCCAAAAACGGCGTATGCGTTTTTTCCTGAATATATTCAGGAAAAAACGCATACGCCCTTTTTGGCCAAGTGCATCATTGTGGATGTTCTGCCTCTTTTCCTATGCTTTAAATGCAATTCCAGTCTACCTCCTGAAATCGGTTTCCTGCAATTCTGCCCCGCTTTCAAGTCCTCTTGGCAGCCTTACTTCAGTATATTTTTGGACAATAGCTGTCATTTATAACTCTGCAGGTTTGTGAATTACAGTGCCCCTGAGCTCATTTCTTCAACTCGCTTTCTTGTGACCTGGCCACAACACCGCAGGATTGCTTCAGGCCCTAATCTGGTTCCGGCACGGCACGCTGAGCCTTTGGTTAATTCCTCTTCCTGGTGGGAAATGAGAGTTAAATTTGCCCGTCCAGACACCTCCAGCTAGTCTCTCATTGGTTATCCCTATTCCTGTTCATCTTCCGCAGAAATTGCAAACTGGGCCAAACAGGAGGTTAAAGGCACTGACTCTCCAAGTCGGGAGAGTGTTAGTAAAGCGTCTGGAATGTTGCACCCGAGTACCAGGGGACAAGAACTGAGACATATAGGAACATGTCTCCCGATCACATGGTTGATCATACTCTGGGTTCCACATGCATGATTTAGCTGAAGGAAGAATCCCTTAAACCTGGAGAGTTGAGACCCGTGGAATGGGTACCATGCAATATGACTTCAAAGGGTCTTCATTTGCTCACCGAACCTCTGCAGTCCTATCACTGCTGCGTTTATGCCCCTGTACACATGCTTGATTCTCTTTCGGAGACATAGCGATCCATAGGTTTTAAGATACTTACTAGTCAGGTACATTCTTAGGCGTTTAATATGGGGTGTTGAGTCCATTTCGTTGAGCAAGGAGTAGCTCTTGTGTATTCCATATTTGGCTTAAGGAACTTTATCTGTGCTCATTTCAATCTCTGGTTTTATGCAGCACCCCAACTCACCTTTCCCCTTAAGCAAGCATAAGTTGGTTTTCTAAATTTGAGAGCCTGTTCTGTTTTGTAATCCAGTTCCTGTGTAGCCAAGTTTACATTCCGTGTATTAATGATATCTTATGATGTTTCTTTTTCTTGTGACTTATTTCAGTTAGAATCATCGTACCTGAATCCACTCATTATGATGCTACGGGCCTGACGACACAGATTTCACTGCTGAGTGATATTGCATTGTACGTAAGTACCAAAACTTCTTTATCCATTTTTCACTGTCTGCGATATTGAACTTGTCCCGTAAACGAGGTTCTTGTAAGCAGAGCCGTCCCAAACTTTGGGGTGGCTGTGTCTTTTTGATTTTAATTTCCCTAATCTATAGGACCATAAGTGGAAGTGCCCTAGGCTCTGTTGCTTTGTTTCTTAGATGTTTCAGGAAACACCATACACTTCTCCCCAGTGGCTGTTGGCAATTTACATCCCGCCCATCAGCATAACAAGGCTCACAGTTCTCCATGGCCTGTCCTGCCTGTCTGGATTTTACACTTTTTTCAGATGGCCCTTTTGACCGGGGGCAAGTGAGACTTCATTGTAGTGCAGATTTCCTTTGCAAGCTTGCTTCGTTGGCCAAAAAGGGCGTATGCGTTTTTTCCTGAATATATTCAGGAAAAAATGCATACGCCCTTTTTGGCCAAGTGCATCATTGTGGACGTTCTGCCTCTTTTCCTATGCTTTAAATGCAATTACAGTCTACCTCCCGATATCGGTTTCCTGCAATTCTGCCCCACTTTCAAGTCCTCTTGGCAGGCTTACTTCAGTATATTTTTGGACGATAGCTCTCATTTATAACTCTGCAGGTTTGTGAATTACAGTGCCCCTGAGCTCCTTTCTTCAACTCGCTTTCTTGTGAGCTGGCCGCAACACCGCAGGATTGCTTCAGGCCCTAATCTGGTTCCGGCACGGCACGTTGAGCCTTTGGTTAATTCCTCTTCCTGGTGGGAAATGAGAGTTAAATTTGCCCATCCCGACACCTCCAGCTAGTCTCTCATTGGTCCTCCCTATTCCTGTTCATCTTCCGCAGAAATTGCAAACTGGGCCAAACAGGAGGTTAAAGGCACTGACTCTCCAAGTCGGCAGAGTGTTAGTAAAGCGTCTGTAATGTTGCACCCGAGTACCAGGGGACGAGAACTGAGACATATTGGAACACGTCTCCGGATCACACGGTTGGTCATACTCTGGGTTCCACATGCATGTTTTAGCTGAAGGAAGAATCCCTTAAACGTGGAGAGTTGAGACCCGTGGAATGGGTACCATGCAATATGACTTCAAAGGGTCTTCATTTGCTCACCGAACCTCTCCAATCCTATCACTCCTGCGTTTATGTCCCTGTACACACGCTTGATTCTCTTTTGGAGACATAGCAATCCATAGGTTTTAAGATACTTACTATTCAGGTACATTCTTAGGCGTTTAATATGGGGTGTTGAGTCCATTTCGTTTAGCAAGGAGTAGCTCTTGTCTATTACATATTTGGCTTAAGGAACTTTATCTGTGCTCATTTCAATCTCTGGTTTTATGCAGCACCCCAACTCACCTTTCCCCTTAAGCAAGCATAAGTTGGTTTTCTAAATTTGATACCCTGTTCTGTTTTGTAATTCAGTTCCTGTGTAGCCAAGATTACATTCCGTGTTTTAGTGATATCTCATGATGTTTCTTTTTCTGTGTGACTTATTTCAGTTAGAATCATCACACCTGAATCCACTCATTATGCTGCTATTGGCCTGATGACATAGATTTCATTGCTGAGTGATATTGCATTGTACGTAAGTACCACAACTTCTTTATCCATTTTTCACTTTCTGTGATATTGAACTTGTCCCGTAAACGAGTTTCTTGTAAACAGAGCCGTCCCAAACTTTGGGGTGGCTGTGTCTTTTTGATGTTAATTTCCCTAAGCTATAGGGCCATAAGTGGAAGTGCCCTAGGCTCTGTTGCTTTGTTTTTTAGATGTTTCAGGAAACACCATACACTTCTCCCGAGTGGCTGTTGGCAATATACATCCCGCCCATCAGCATAACAAGGCTCCCAGTTCTCCATGGCCTGTCCTGCCTTTCTGGATTTTACAATTTTTTCAGTTGGCCCTTTTGACCGGAGGGAAGTGTGACTTCATTGTAGTGCAGATTTCCTTTGCAAGCTTGCTTGGTTGGCAAAAAACGGTGTATGCGTTTTTTCCTGAATATATTCAGGAAAAAACGCATACGCCCTTTTTGGCCAAGTGCATCATTGTCGACGTTTTTCCTCTTTTCCTGTGCTTTAAATGCAATTCCAGTGTACCTCCTGAAATTGCTTTCCTGCAATTCTGCCCCGCTTTCAAGTCCTCTTGGCAGCCTTACTTCAGTATATTTTTGGACGATAGCTGTCATTTATAACTCTGCAGGTTTGTGAATTACAGTGCCCCTGAGCTCCTTTCTTCAACTCGCTTTCTTGTGAGCTGGCCGCAACACCGCAGGATTGCTTCAGGCCCTAATTTCGTTCCGGCACGGCACGCTGAGCCTTTGGTTAATTCCTCTTCCTGGTGGGAAATGAGAGTTAAATTTGCCCGTCCAAACACCTCCAGCTAGTCTCTCATTGGTTCTCCCTATTCCTGTTCATCTTCCGCAGAAATTGCAAACTGGGCCAAACAGGAGGTTAAAGGCACTGACTCTCCAAGTCGGGAGAGTGTTAGTAAAGCGTCTGGAATGTTGCACCCGAGTATCAGGAGACGAGAACTGAGACATATTGGAACACGTCTCCCGATCACACAGTTGATCATACTCTGGGTTCCACATGCATGATTTAGCTGAAGGAAGAATCCCTTAAACCTGGAGAGTTGAGACCCGTGGAATGGGTACCATGCAATATGACTTCAAAGGGTCTTCATTTGCTCTCTGAACCTCTGCAATCCTATCACTGCTGCGTTTATGCCCCTGTACACACGCTTGATTCTCTTTCGGAGACATAGTGATGCATAGGTTTTAAGATACTTACTAGTCAGGTACATTCTTAGGCGTTTAATATGGGGTGTTGAGTCCATTTCATTGAGCAAGGAGTAGCTCTTGTCTATTACATATTTGGCTTAAGGAACTTTATCTGTGCTCATTTCAATCTCTGGTTTTATGCAGCACCCCAACTCACCTTTCCCCATAAGCAAGCATAAGTTGGTTTTCTAAATTTGAGACCCTGTTCTGTTTTGTAATCCAGTTCCTGTGTAGCCAAGTTTACATTCCGTGTATTAGTGATATCTTATGATGTTTCTTTTTCTGTGTGACTTATTTCAGTTAGAATCATCATACCTGAATCCACTCATTATGCTGCTATGGGCCTGATGACATAGATTTCATTGCTGAGTGATATTGCATTGTACGTAAGTATCACAACTTCTTTATCCATTTTTCTCTTTCTGTGATATTGAACTTGTCCTGTAAACGAGTTTCTTTTAAACAGAGCCGTCCCAAACTTTGGGGTGGCTGTGTCTTTTTGATTTTAATTTCCCTAAGCTATAGGGCCATAAGTGGAAGTGCCCTAGGCTCTGTTGCTTTGTTTTTTAGATGTTTCAGGAAACACCATACACTTCTCCCGAGTGGCTGTTGGCAATATACATCCCGCCCATCAGCAAAACAAGGCTCACAGTTCTCCATGGCCTGTCCTGCCTTTCTGGATTTTACACTTTTTTCAGTTGACCCTTTTGACCGGGGGGAAGTGAGACTTCATTGTAGTGCAGATTTCCTTTGCAAGCTTGCTTGGTTGGCCAAAAAGGGCGTATGCGTTTTTTCCTGAATATATTCAGGAAAAAACTCATACGCCCTTTTTGGCCAAGTGCATCATTGTCTACGTTCTGCCTCTTTTCCTATGTTTTAAATGCAATTCCACTCTACCTTCTGAAATCGGTTTCCTGCAATTCTGCCCCACTTTCAAGTCCTCTTGGCAGCCTTATTTCAGTATATTTTTGGACGATAGCTGTTATTTATAACACTGCAGGATTGTGAATTACAGTGCCCCTGAGCTCCTTTCTTCAACTCGCTTTCTTGTGAGCTGGCCGCAACACCGCAATATTGCTTCAGGCCCTAATCTGGTTCCGGCACGACACGCTGAGCCTTTGGTTAATTCCTCTTCCTGGTGGGAAATGAGAGTTAAATTTGCCCGTCCAGACACCTCCAGCTAGTCTCTCATTGGTCCTCCCTATTCCTGTTCATCTTCCGCAGAAATTGCAAACTGGGCCAAATAGGAGGTTAAAGGCACTGACTCTCCAAGTCGGGAGAGTGTTAGTAAAGTGTCTGGAATGTTGCACCCGAGTACCAGGGGACGAAATCTGAGACATATTGGAACACGTCTCCTGATCACACGGTTGATCATACTCTGGGTTCCACATACATGTTTCAGCTGAAGGAAGAATCCCTTAAACCTGGAGAGTTGAGACCCGTGGAATGAGTACCATGCAATACGACTTCAAAGGGTCTTCGTTTGCTCACCGAACCTCTCCAATCCTATCACTGCTGCGTTTATGCCCCTGTACACACGCTTGATTCTCTTTCGGAGACATAGCAATCCATAGGTTTTAAGATACTTACTAGTCAGGTACATTCTTAGGCGTTTAATATGGGGTGTTGAGTCCATTTCGTTGAGCAAGGAGTAGCTCTTGTCTATTACATATTTGGCTTAAAGAACTTTATCTGTGATCATTTCAATCTCTGGTTTTATGCAGCACCCCAACTCATCTTTCCTCTTAAGCAAGCATAAGTTGCTTTTCTAAATTTGAGACCCTGTTCTCTTTTGTAATCCAGTTCCTGTGTAGCCAAGTTTACATTCCGTGTATTAGTGATATCTTATGATGTTTCTTTTTCTGTGTGACTTATTTCAGATAGAATCATCATACCTGAATCCACTCATTATGCTGCTACGGGCCTGATGACATAGATTTCATTGCTGAGTGATATTGCATTGTACGTAAGTACCACAACTTCTTTATCCATTTTTCACTTAATGCGATATTGAACTTGTCCCATAAAGGAGTTTCTTGTAAACAGAGCCGTCCCAAACTTAGGGGTGGCTGTGTCCTTTTGATTTTAATTTCCCTAAGCTATAGGGCCATAAGTAGAAGTGCCCTAGGCTCTGTTGCTTTGTTTTTCAGATGTTTCAGGAAACACCATACACTTCTCCCGAGTGGCTGTTGGCAATTTATATCCCGCCCATCAGCATAACAAGGCTCCCAGTTCTCCATGGCCTGTCCTGCCTTTCTGGATTTTACGCTTCTTTCAGATGGCCCTTTTGACCGGGGGGAAGTGAGACTTCATTGTAGTGCAGATATCCTTTGCAAGCTTGCTTGGTTCGCCAAAAACGGCGTATGCTTTTTTTCCTGAATATATTCAGGAAAAAACGCATACGCCCTTTTTGGCCAAGTGCATCATTGTGGACGTTCTGCCTCTTTTCCTATGCTTTAAATGCAATTCCAGTCTACCTCCTGAAATCGGTTTCCTGCAATTCTGCCCCGCTTTCAAGTCCTCTTGGCAGCCTTACTTCAGTATATTTTTGGACGATAGCTGTCATTTATAACTCTGCAGGTTTGTGAATTACAGTGCCCCTGAGCTCCTTTCTTTAACTCGCTTTCTTGTGAGCTGGCTGCAACACCGCAGCATTGCTTCAGGCCCTAATCTGGTTCCGGCTCGGCACGCTGAGCCTTTGGTTAATTCCTCTTCCTGGTGGGAAATGAGAGTTAAATTTGCCCGTCCAGACACCTCCAGCTAGTCTCTCATTGGTTCTCCCTATTCCTGTTCATCTTCCGCAGAAATTGCAAACTGGGCCAAACAGGAGGTTAAAGGCACTGACTCTCCAAGTCGGGAGAGTGTTAGTAAAGCGTCTGGAATGTTTTACCCGAGTACCAGGGGACGAGAACTGAGCCATATTGGAACACGTCTCCCGATCACACGGTTGATCATACTCTGGGTTCCACATGCATGATTTAGCTGAAGGAAGAATCCCTAAACCTGGAGAGTTGAGACCCGTGGAATGGGTACCATGCAATATGACTTCAAAGGGTCTTCATTTGCTCACCGAATGTCTCCAATCCTATCATTGCTGCATTTATGCCCCTCTACACATGCTTGATTCTCTTTCGGAGACATAGCAATCCATAGGTTTTAAGATACTTACTAGTCAGGTACATTCTTAGGCGTTTAATATGGGGTGTTGAGTCCATTTCGTTGAGCAAGGAGTAGCTCTTGTGTATTCCATATTTGGCTTAAGGAACTTTATCTGTGCTCATTTCAATCTCTGGTTTTATGCAGCACCCCAACTCACCTTTCCCCTTAAGCAAGCATAAGTTGGTTTTCTAAATTTGAGACCCTGTTCTCTTTTGTAATCCAGTTCCTGTGTAGCCAAGTTTACATTCCGTGTATTAGTGATATCTTATGAAGTTTCTTTTTCTGTGTGACTTATTTCAGCTAGAATCATCATACCTGAATCCACTCATAATGCTGCTATGGGCCTGATGACATAGATTTCATTGCTGAGTGATATTGCATTGTACGTAATTACCACAACTTCTTTATCCATTTTTCACTTTCTGTTATATTGTACTTGTCCCGTAAACAATTTTCTTGTAAACAGAGCCGTCCCAAACTTTGGGGTGGCTGTGTCTTTTTGATTTTAATTTCCCTAAGCTATAGGGCCATAAGTGGAAGTGCCCTAGGCTCTGTTGCTTTGTTTTTTAGATGTTTCAGGAAACACCATACACTTCTCCCGAGTGGCTGTTGGCAATATACATCCCGCCCATCAGCATAACAAGGCTCCCAGTTCTCCATGGCCTGTCCTGCCTTTCTGGATTTTACACTTTTTTCAGTTGGCCCTTTTGACCGGGGGGAAGTGAGACTTTATTGTAGTACAGATTTCCTTTGCAAGCTTGCTTGGTTGGCCAAAAAGGGCGTATGCGTTTTTTCCTGAATATATTCAGGAAAAAACGCATACGCCCTTTTTGGCCAAGTGCATCATTGTCGACGTTCTGCCTCTTTTCCTATGCTTTAAATGCAATTCCAGTCTACCTCCTGAAATCGGTTTCCTGCAATTCTGCCCCGCTTTCAAGTCCTCTTGGCAGCCTTACTTCAGTATATTTTTGGACGATAGCTGTCATTTATAACTCTGCATGTTTGTGAATTACAGTGTCCCTGAGCTCCTTTCTTCAACTCGCTTCCTTGTGAGCTGGCCGCAACACCGCAGGATTGCTTCAGGCCCTAAACTGGTTCTGGCACGGCACGCTGAGCCTTTGGTTAATTCCTCTTCCTGGTGGGAAATGAGAGTTAAATTTGCCCGTCTAGACACCTCAAGCTAGTCTCTCATTGGTTCTCCCTATTCCTGTACATCTTCCTTGGAATTTGCAAACTGGGACAAACAGGAGGTTAAAGGCACTGACTCTCCAAGTCGGGAGATTGTTAGTAAAGCGTCTACAATGTTGCACCCGAGTACCAGTGTCGAGAATTGAGACATATTGGAACACGTCTCCCGATCACACGGTTGATGATACTCTGGGTTCCACATGCATGTTTTAGCTGAAGGAAGAATCCCTTAAACCTGGAGAGTTGAGACCCGTGGAATGGGTACCATGCAATATGACATCAAAGGGTCTTCATTTGCTCACCGAACCTCTCCAATCCTATCACTGCTGCGTTTATGCCCCTGTACACACACTTGATTCTCTTTCGGAGACATAGCAATCCATAGGTTTTAAGATACTTACTAGTCAGGTACATTCTTAGGCGTTTAATATGGGGTGTTGAGTCCATTTCGTTGAGCAAGGAGTAGATCTTGTGTATTACATATTTGGCTTAAGGAACTTTATGTGTGCTTATTTCAATCTCTGGTTTTATGCAGCACCCCAACTCACCTTTCCCCTTAAGCAAGCATAAGTTGGTTTTCTAAATTTGAGACCCTGTTCTGTTTTGGAATTCATTTCCTGTGTAGCCAAGTTTACATTCCGTGTATTAAAGATATCTTATGATGTTTCTTTTTCTGTGTGACTTATTTCAGTTAGAATCATCATACCTGAATCCACTCATTATGCTGCTATGGGCCTGATGACATAGATTTCTTTGCTGAGTGATATTGCATTGTACGTAAGTACCACAACTTCTTTATCCATTTTTCACTTTCTGCGATATTGAACTTGTACCATAAACAAGGTTCTTCTAAACAGAGCAATCCGAAACTTTGGGGTGGCTGTGTCTTTTTGATTTTAATTTCCCTAAGCTATAGGACCATAAGTGGAAGTGCCCTAGGCTCTGTTGCTTTGTTTTTTAGATGTTTCAGGAAACACCATACACTTCTCCCAAGTAGCTGTTGGCAATGTACATCCCGCCTATCAGCATAACAAGGCTCCCAGTTCTCCATGGCCTGTCCTGCCTTTCTGGATTTTACACTTTTTCCAGATGGCCCTTTTGACCGGGGGGAAGTGAGACTTCATTGTAGTGCAGATTTCCTTTGCAAGCTTGCTTGGTTGGCCAAAAACGGCGTATGCGTTTTTTCCTGAATATATTCAGGAAAAAACGCATACGCCCTTTTTGGCCAAGTGCATCATTGTGGATGTTCTGCCTCTTTTCCTATGCTTTAAATGCAATTCCAGTCTACCTCCTGAAATCGGTTTCCTGCAATTCTGCCCCGCTTTCAAGTCCTCTTGGCAGCCTTACTTCAGTATATTTTTGGACAATAGCTGTCATTTATAACTCTGCAGGTTTGTGAATTACAGTGCCCCTGAGCTCATTTCTTCAACTCGCTTTCTTGTGACCTGGCCACAACACCGCAGGATTGCTTCAGGCCCTAATCTGGTTCCGGCACGGCACGCTGAGCCTTTGGTTAATTCCTCTTCCTGGTGGGAAATGAGAGTTAAATTTGCCCGTCCAGACACCTCCAGCTAGTCTCTCATTGGTTATCCCTATTCCTGTTCATCTTCCGCAGAAATTGCAAACTGGGCCAAACAGGAGGTTAAAGGCACTGACTCTCCAAGTCGGGAGAGTGTTAGTAAAGCGTCTGGAATGTTGCACCCGAGTACCAGGGGACAAGAACTGAGACATATAGGAACATGTCTCCCGATCACACGGTTGATCATACTCTGGGTTCCACATGCATGATTTAGCTGAAGGAAGAATCCCTTAAACCTGGAGAGTTGAGACCCGTGGAATGGGTACCATGCAATATGACTTCAAAGGGTCTTCATTTGCTCACCGAACCTCTGCAGTCCTATCACTGCTGCGTTTATGCCCCTGTACACATGCTTGATTCTCTTTCGGAGACATAGCGATCCATAGGTTTTAAGATACTTACTAGTCAGGTACATTCTTAGGCGTTTAATATGGGGTGTTGAGTCCATTTCGTTGAGCAAGGAGTAGCTCTTGTGTATTCCATATTTGGCTTAAGGAACTTTATCTGTGCTCATTTCAATCTCTGGTTTTATGCAGCACCCCAACTCACCTTTCCCCTTAAGCAAGCATAAGTTGGTTTTCTAAATTTGAGAGCCCGTTCTGTTTTGTAATCCAGTTCCTGTGTAGCCAAGTTTACATTCCGTGTATTAATGATATCTTATGATGTTTCTTTTTCTTGTGACTTATTTCAGTTAGAATCATCGTACCTGAATCCACTCATTATGATGCTACGGGCCTGACGACACAGATTTCACTGCTGAGTGATATTGCATTGTACGTAAGTACCAAAACTTCTTTATCCATTTTTCACTGTCTGCGATATTGAACTTGTCCCGTAAACGAGGTTCTTGTAAGCAGAGCCGTCCCAAACTTTGGGGTGGCTGTGTCTTTTTGATTTTAATTTCCCTAATCTATAGGACCATAAGTGGAAGTGCCCTAGGCTCTGTTGCTTTGTTTCTTAGATGTTTCAGGAAACACCATACACTTCTCCCCAGTGGCTGTTGGCAATTTACATCCCGCCCATCAGCATAACAAGGCTCACAGTTCTCCATGGCCTGTCCTGCCTGTCTGGATTTTACACTTTTTTCAGATGGCCCTTTTGACCGGGGGCAAGTGAGACTTCATTGTAGTGCAGATTTCCTTTGCAAGCTTGCTTCGTTGGCCAAAAAGGGCGTATGCGTTTTTTCCTGAATATATTCAGGAAAAAATGCATACGCCCTTTTTGGCCAAGTGCATCATTGTGGACGTTCTGCCTCTTTTCCTATGCTTTAAATGCAATTACAGTCTACCTCCCGATATCGGTTTCCTGCAATTCTGCCCCACTTTCAAGTCCTCTTGGCAGGCTTACTTCAGTATATTTTTGGACGATAGCTCTCATTTATAACTCTGCAGGTTTGTGAATTACAGTGCCCCTGAGCTCCTTTCTTCAACTCGCTTTCTTGTGAGCTGGCCGCAACACCGCAGGATTGCTTCAGGCCCTAATCTGGTTCCGGCACGGCACGTTGAGCCTTTGGTTAATTCCTCTTCCTGGTGGGAAATGAGAGTTAAATTTGCCCATCCCGACACCTCCAGCTAGTCTCTCATTGGTCCTCCCTATTCCTGTTCATCTTCCGCAGAAATTGCAAACTGGGCCAAACAGGAGGTTAAAGGCACTGACTCTCCAAGTCGGCAGAGTGTTAGTAAAGCGTCTGTAATGTTGCACCCGAGTACCAGGGGACGAGAACTGAGACATATTGGAACACGTCTCCGGATCACACGGTTGGTCATACTCTGGGTTCCACATGCATGTTTTAGCTGAAGGAAGAATCCCTTAAACGTGGAGAGTTGAGACCCGTGGAATGGGTACCATGCAATATGACTTCAAAGGGTCTTCATTTGCTCACCGAACCTCTCCAATCCTATCACTCCTGCGTTTATGTCCCTGTACACACGCTTGATTCTCTTTTGGAGACATAGCAATCCATAGGTTTTAAGATACTTACTATTCAGGTACATTCTTAGGCGTTTAATATGGGGTGTTGAGTCCATTTCGTTTAGCAAGGAGTAGCTCTTGTCTATTACATATTTGGCTTAAGGAACTTTATCTGTGCTCATTTCAATCTCTGGTTTTATGCAGCACCCCAACTCACCTTTCCCCTTAAGCAAGCATAAGTTGGTTTTCTAAATTTGATACCCTGTTCTGTTTTGTAATTCAGTTCCTGTGTAGCCAAGATTACATTCCGTGTTTTAGTGATATCTCATGATGTTTCTTTTTCTGTGTGACTTATTTCTGTTAGAATCATCATACCTGAATCCACTCATTATGCTGCTACTTGCCTGATGACATAGATTTCATTGCTGAGTGATATTGCATTGTACGTAAGTACCACAACTTCTTTATCCATTTTTCGCTTTCTGCGATATTGAACTTGTACCGTAAACGAGGTTCTTGTAAACAGAGCCGTCCCAAACTTTGGGGTGGCTGGGTCTTTTTGATTTTAATTTCCCTAAGCTATAGGACCATAAGTGGAAGTGCCCTAGGCTCTGTTGCTTTGTTTTTTAGATGTTTCAGGAAACACCATACACTTCTCCAGAATGGCTCCTGGCAATTTACATCCCACCCAACAGCATAACAAGGCTCCCAGTTCTCCATGGCCTGTCCTGCCTTTCTGGATTTTACACTGTTTTCAGAGGGCCCTTTTGACCCGGGGGAAGTGACACTTCATTGTAGTGCAGATTTCCTTTGCAAGCTTGCTTGGTTCTCCAAAAAGGGCGTATGTGTTTTTTCCTGAATATATTCAGGAAAAAACGCATACGCCCTTTTTGGCCAAGTGCATCATTGTCGACATTCTGCCTCTTTTCCTATGCTTTAAATGCAATTCCAGTCTACCTCCTGAAATCGGTTTCCTGCAATTCTGGCCCGCTTTCAAGTCCTCTTGGCAGCCTTACTTCAGTATATTTTTGGACGATAGCTGTCATTTATAACTCTGCAGGTTTGTGAATTACAGTGCCCTGAGCTCCTTTCTTCAACTCGCTTTCTTGTGAGTTGGCCACAACACCGCAGGATTGCTTCAGGCCCTAATCTGGTTCCGGCACGGCATGGTGAGCCTTTGGTTAATTCCTCTTCCTGGTGGGAAATGAGAGTTAAATTTGCCCGTCCAGACACCTCCAGCTAGTGTCTCATTGGTTCTGCCTATTCCTGTTCATCTTCTGCAGAAATTGCAAACTGGGCCAAACAGGAGGTTAAAGGCACTGACTCTCCAAGTCGGGAGAGTGTTAGTAAAGCGTCTGGAATGTTTTACCCGAGTACCAGGGGACGAGAACTGAGACATATTGGAACACGTCTCCCGATCACACGGCTGATCATACTCTGGGTTCCACATGCATGTTTCAGCTGAAGGAAGAATTCCTTAAACCTGGAGCGTTGAGAACCGTGGAATGGGTACCATGCAATATGACTTCAAAGGGTCTTCATTTGCTCACCGAACCTCTCCAATCCTATCACTGCTGCTTTTATGCCCCTGTACACACGCTTGATTCTCTTTCAGAGACATAGCAGTCCACAGGTTTTAAGATACTTAGTAGTCAGGTACATTCTTAGGCGTTTAATATGGGGTGTTGAGTCCATTTCGTTGAGCAAGGAGTAGCTCTTGTCTATTCCATATTTGGCTTAAGGAACTTTATCTGTGCTCATTTCAATCTCTGGTTTTATGCAGCACCCCAACTCACCTTTCCCCTTAAGCAAGCATAAGTTGGTTTTCTAAATTTGAGACCCTGTTCTGTTTTGTAATCCAGTTCCTGTGTAGCCAAGTTTACATTCCGTGTATTAGTGATATCTTATGATGTTTCTTTTTCTGTGTGACTTATTTCAGTTAGAATCATCATACCTGAATCCACTCATTATGCTGCTACGGGCCTGATGACATAGATTTCATTGCTGAGTGATATTGCATTGTACGTAAGTACCACAACTTCTTTATCCATTTTTCACTTTCTGCAATATTGAACTTGTACCATAAACGAGGTTCTTGTAAACAGAGCCATTCCAAACTTTGGGGTGGCTGTGTCTTTTTATTTTAATTTCCCTAAGCTATAGGACCATAAGTGGAAGTACCCTAGGCTCTGTTGCTTTGTTTTTTCGATGTTTCAGGAAACACCATACACTTCTCCTGAGTGGCTGTTGGCAATTTACATCGACTCATCAGCATTACCAGGCTCCCAGTTCTCCATGGACTGTCCTGCCTTTCTGGATTTTACACTTTTTTCAGATGGCCCTTTTTACCATGGGGAAGTGAGACTTCATTGTAGTGCAGATTTCCTTTGCAAGCTTGCTTGGTTCTCCAAAAAGGGCGTATGTGTTTTTTCCTGAATATATTCAGGAAAAAACGCATACGCCCTTTTTGGCCAAGTGCATCATTGTCGACATTCTGCCTCTTTTCCTATGCTTTAAATGCAATTCCAGTCTACCTCCTGAAATC